>NW_025334219.1:0-140251 GCF_014858855.1 Bufo gargarizans | reverse complement strand
TGCAGCATTGCTTTGGTTCTGTCTTGATTCTCAATTTTAGCTGTTTGGATTAATATCTTTCAGGGCCAGAATCATAACACTGGGCCCTCACTAGCGGTGAGACTGTAATGTAATGTGTGATTGGAGTCAGAAGATTTAGAACAGTGTGGGGTAGATTCATCAATGTATTTGCGCCAGTTGTATGGTGTAAATACATAGAGAAACATGGGCCTATATTTACTAATCCTGTATATGGCATACATTTAATTTGTCTAGACATGTACCAGATCTTCTCATAGTGCCTCATAATGGATAATACATGTGGTTCAAGGATAAATACGTTTGTCTAATTGTATACCAACTACTAGCTGGTTTACTTTGAGACAGAATTTTACACTATAATTGTGATACAAAATGGCTACACCTTCTGTCCTACAAAGTTAAATAAAACATGACTTCAAGCCTGTACTAAGGAGGTACGGGCATATGCATACTTCCATAATTCATGTTTTATCATACAGATCGTATAGACACTAAATATGAGACATGTAGGCTCTGCAGGAGGTGAGATCCTTGTTACATGGGGGGAACGCACTAACGTATGGGGTGCTTGAGGTTTATGCAAAGTCCATGATGTACCAAACGCAATTATGAAAATGAACACGTAGGTCTTAGCAGGAATGATTTACAGCCTACGATATATTCACTCAGTCCTATTTAGAGTAATGCATGCCTCTAGGCCTCCTGCTGTGAGTGGAGCCTCAATGCCTGGGCCCTTTATGAATTTTCATGGCATCGAATGATTTGCGTATGTGAGAAACTCTGCATACTTAATTGAACAGTTCAAATGGTGTTGGCATCTGATAGGCAGATGTTATTTGGATCACAAAGGAAAATGTTTATCCAAGCACAAGGTAATGCAAACCTCATGGAGGCGAAGGGGCCTCCATTACCATATACATAAAAATCTGTACAATATGGAATATAGCGCCTAAACTCACATAACATATAAGGTATGCTAAAAGATAAGCCGGCAGAATTCTGAGCTTACCAGAGGATCAATGTCTGTACCTCTCGGGACAGGGACTTTCACATCAAGGTGACAGAGAATATAGACAAGGATTTTCTGAGCCAGCATACTATTTCCTAGGAAGAGTGGGTAACATAGTAACATAGTATATAAGGCCAAAAAGATACATTTGTCCATCCAGTTCGGCCTGTTATCCTACAAGTTGATCCAGAGGAAGGGAAAAAAGAAACTGTGAAGTAGAAGGCAATTTTTCCCACTTAAGGGGAAAAGAATTCCTTCCCGACTCCATTCAGGCAATCAGAATAACTTCCTGGATCAACAACCCATTTCTAGTCGCTATAGCCTGTAATATTATTACACTCCAGAATTATATCCAGGTCCCTCTTGAACTCTTTTAGTGAATTCGTCACCTCCTCAGGCAGAGCGTTCTATAGTCTCACTGCTCTTACCGTAAAGATTCCTCTTCTATGTTTGTGTAGAAAACTTCTTTCCTCCAGACACAGAGGATGTCCCCTCATCACAGTCACAGTCCTGGGGATAAATAGATGATGGGAGAGATCTCTGTACTGAACCCTGATATATTTATACATAGTTATTAGATCTCCCCTCAGTCATCTTTTTCTAAAGTGAATAACCCTAATTTTGATAATCTTTCAGGGAACTGTAATTCCCTAATTCCCGTAATTACTTTAGTTGCCCTCCTCTGAACCCTCTCCAGCTCTGCTATGTCTGCCTTGTTCACAGGAGCCCAGAACTGTACACAGTACTCCATGTGTGGTCTGACTAGTGATTTGTAAAGTGGTAGGACTATGTTCTCATCACGGGCATCTATGCCCCTTTTGATGCAACCCATTATCTTATTGGCCTTGGCAGCAGCTGCCTGACACTGGTTTTTACAGTGTTAGAATAATCAATTTTTAGCAAAATAGTGGATCTCTGGGGTTTGCTTGTAATAGACCTCTGCAAGCTGCTATCTTAATTGCTCCATTCTCTGTGGCCTTAGGACGCATGCTCACCTGTAGTGCATTTGGAACTCCTTCCTTAGCCAATTGCTGAGGTTCCCTTGGTACATAAGGCAGTCTACCCAAGGAGAGGGTGCCTGAGCTTAGTGTTTTCTAGTGTCTAGTAACCAGCAAAGGTGTAATTCTCGTCTGACTATCCATGCACTTTACCTTGTCTTACCTCCGATTCTGCTCCTTGTTGTCCGCCCTGACTTTGGATTTGCTATTTGGAATATGAACATACTCAGCCTACCCTGATCTTGGACTGTGTTTAGACTATGCTTTTCTTGATCTCTCGCTGTTTCAGCTATTCTCTTGCGTCTTGCCTGTGTTATATCTGCATTATTCCTCACCTGTGTTCCTGTATGTTCTCCAATGGGTCCACACTTGCTGATCATTAACAGAAATCTGTCAACCCCATGTTTTCCATCTGACTGCATGTAATTTGAGAGGGAGTTGCTGTCTAGGAAGTTCTCTAATACACTACTCACAAAAAGTTAAGGATATTTGGCTTGTGGGTGAAATTTCAGGAGGAACCTTAAATGCACTTTAATCTATACAGGTGAACTTAATGTGACCTTCTCTAAAATGTTAAATGCAAATGTCCAACTGTTCAATGTTTCAGTACTTTTTGCACAACTTGCTGTTCTATAACAAAAAGCTTAATGGCAAAATTTACAACAGGTATTTGATCCATGAATCCCTCAATAAATGTCCTGGTTCAATTAGAATTGGTATTTAAACAGTCTTCCTCATCATGCTGTTCACATTTTGACATCATGAGACCAAGACGACACCTAACAATTGATCAACAGTACCTCGCCATTGCGAGGCTTCATGCTGAATGTTCTGAGATGTAAGTGGTAACTGACCTTATAATGTCACAGAGTGTCATCAGCAGGTTGCAACAGATATACAGCAAGACTGGAAGAGTCATAGAAAGGCATAGAAGTGGACGTTCTTTGGCCACATCCCACACTGATGACCACTTCATTGTGAAAAATGCCCCGCGGAACCGGATGACGAATTCCACAAAACTCCAGGCACATTTAAGGGAGGTGAGAGGCACCCAAGTGTCATGTCAGACCATTTGAAACCATACACATTAGCATTGTCTCTGTGCTAGACAACCTGCAAGGGTACCTCACCACACCACCAGGTACAGGCATCATCATCTTGCATGGGCCAGGGAGCATCTATGCTGGAGGAGGGACCAGTGGGCCCCAGTGCTGTTCACTGATGAAAGTCGTGCTGAGCAGAAATTATGGCTGCCAACGATGTTGGAGAGCGCTATGCATTAGCCACTGTTGTCACACAGATGAGCCTTTTGGTGGTGGTGTTACAGTGTAGGCAGGTGTGTGCAGTCAATACAGAACTGCCCTACACTTTGTCAATTGTACAGTGATAGGCCCATACTACTTAAATAACATCATTAATCCAGTCATTGTGCCTCTGCATTAACAACACAGGCCTAATTTAATTTTCATGCATGACAATGCGCCAGCTCATCGAGGTTGCATCATTAGTGAATGGCTGCTGGAGACTGGGGTACTTCAAATGGAGTGGACTGCACTTTCTCCAGACCTGAATCCCATTGAAAACCCATGAGATCAGCTGTGTCACCACGTAGAGGCTGGTAACTCTGCACCCCAGAACCTCAATGATCACCTGAGGGCTGCCCTTCAAGAACAATGGGGGTCTTATTCGAGCAGGGCTGCAGCTACAGTACCTCCTGAATAGAAAGGGTGTCTGCCTCTATTGAAGATGTTTGCAAGGCTACCACTTGCTCTTCTTCAATCTTTTTTAAGCACTATAGACTGGTTCTTAATTCTACATCTGATCTATCCTTTGGTAAGAAGGTTTTTCAGGCAGCTTTTGAAATTTTTTGCTTTGCCCCACCCTAGGTTATTGTCTTGTTTCCTCTGTGAATCGCTGGGTGAAGAGAATAATGAAGAGTAGTTTTACTAGTAATTAGATTTTCCAAAACCAAAAACAGCACTCTATTCCATCCCTTGGTCTCTGGGCTGTTGGTATTCGCTTCACAGGTGTAGCGGGGGGGGAATATATACAGTCAGGTCCATAAATATTGGGACATTGACACAATTTTAAAATGTTTGGCTCTATACACCACCACAATGGATTTGAAATGAAATGAACAAGATGTGCTTTAACGGCAGACTGTCAGCTTTAATTTGAGGGTATTTACACCCAAATCAGGTGAACGGTTTGCATATTTGCCTCCCACTTGCTAAGGGATCAAAAGTAATGGGACAGAATAATAATCATAAATCAAACTTTCACTTTTTAATACTTGGTTGCAAATCCTTTGCAGTCAATTACAGCCTGAAGTCTGGAACGCATAGACATCACCAGATGCTGGGTTTCATCCCTGGTGATGCTCTGCCAGGCCTCTACTGCAACTGTCTTCAGTTCCTGCTTGTTCATGGGGCATTTTCCCTTCAGTTTTGTCTTCAGCAAGTGAAATGCATGCTCAATCGGATTCAGGTCAGGAGATTGACTTGGCCATTGCATAACATTCCACTTCTTTCCCTTAAAAAACTCTTTGGTTGCTTTTGCAGTATGCTTTGGGTCATTGTCCATCTGCACTGTGAAGCGCCGTCCAATAAGTTCTGAAGCATTTGGCTGAATATCAGCAGATAATATTGCCCGAAACACTTCAGAATTCATCCTGCTGCTTTTGTCAGCAGTCACATCATCAATAAATACAAGAGAACCAGTTCCATTGGCAGCCATACATGCCCACGCCATGACACTACCACCACCATGCTTCACTGCTGAGGTGGTATGCTTAGGATCATGAGCAGTTCCTTTCCTTATCCATACTCTTCTCTTCCCATCACTCTGGTACAAGTTGATCTTGGTCTCATCTGTCCATAGGATGTTGTTCCAGAACTGTGAAAGCATTTTTAGATGTCATTTGGCAAACTGTAATCTGGCCTTCCGTTTTTTGAGGCTCACCAATGGTTTACATCTTGTGGTGAACCCTCTGTATTCACTCTGGCAAAGTTTTCTCTTGATTGTTGACATTGACACACATACACCTACCTCCTGGAGAGTGTTCTTGATCTAGCCAACTGTTGTGAAGGGTGTTTTCTTCACCAGGGAAAGAATTCTTCGGTCATCCACCACAGTTGTTTTCCGTCGTCTTCCGGGTCATTTGGTGTTGCTGAGCTCACCGGTGCCTTCTTTTTAAGAATGTTCCAAACAGTTCTTTTGGCCACGCCTAATGTTTTTGCTATCTCTCTGATGGGTTTGTTTTGTTTTGTCAGCCTAATGATGTCTTGCTTCACTGATGTTGACAGCAACAGATTCCAAATGCAAAAAGCACACTTGAAATTAACTCTGGACCTTTTATCTGCTCTTTGTAATTGGGATAATGAGGGAATAACACATACCTGGCCATGGAACAGCTGAGAAGCCAATTGTCCCATTACTTTTGGTCCCTTAACAAGTGCGAGGCACATATGCAAACTATTGTAATTTCTACACCGTTCACCTGATTTGGATGTAAATACCCTCAAATTAAGGCTGACAGTCTGCAGTTAAAGCACATCTTGTTTGTTTCATTTCAAATCCATTGTGGTGGTGTATAGAGCCAAAAATGTTAGAATTGCGTTGATGTCCCAATATTTATGGACCGGACTGTATATTATTTTATATGTACCTAGACTATTTGGTGGAGTTTCCTTCTCGTGATCTGTAATTCACACTGAAGTGGGAGGAGAGTCTCCGCCTATTTATTCAGCCAATTCTCTCTGTCTTGATGTTGTTGTGTGTATTGGAAAGTCCAATTACTGGTAACAGTAATAATAATATTTATAAACTTTATTTTCTAAAACTGATTTTATTTTATTTTCTTGACCGACTAGGAGAATTGACGGTGCAATATTCCGGTCTTTCATATAACACGTTGTCATACTCCTGTAACATGCAGCCAAAACCCTGCCGCTGTTGTCTGCTTTTATTCCAGCCATAGCAGCAGGGTGTCGGTGCTGTATGTTACAGCTTAGACTCACTGCTTATGGTGTGGCTTTTTACTAATGCAGATGTGGATGCGCTGTGTCACTTGAACAGGTTCGGGTGTTATCTAAGTGGCCCCCCTGATATTCACCCTTTGACCACTTTACAGTGATCTGGAATTTACTGAAAAGGAACCAACAGACTGCTACCTCTCAGAGTTCTCTGTTCAAGTGACTGCTGACCCATGGGGGTCATAGATACTGGTGCAGAACACCAAGAATCAGGCAAAACTGTAATCAGAGTTAGGTTGAAGTCAAGGTAGGGAGAGGTTATGTGACCTGATAAACAGTCTGAGGTCAGGGAGGGCAGCTCAGGGTCAATACAGAGATCAGACAGAAGTCAGGACAGGTAGCAAAGGGTAAAAATCCAGGAAATAGGCAGAAGTCAGTGCACAGTCAAACAAACATAAACAGCACACCTTAATAGGAACTAGCAAACTAGAACCAATCGCTCAGGCACCCTGCCATGGTACCCTAAGTACCCCAAGGTAGTCAACCATTGGCTTGTGCAGATTAGGCACTTCCTCGGTCAGAGGAAGAGAAGCCTATCCAGCAAGAAGCAGCCTGCAGCCTGTATAGACGAACAGAGCAAGTTCGGCAGCTGGGCTTGCTGGAGGGGGAAGAAAGATCCATGCCATCAGGAGTACTAGAGCAGGTGGGAGATATGACAGTTGTGCCCACCTAAGGCTAAGGAGTGGTGGTGGGCACAGACCACTGACATAATACGGTTCATAAGCTGAGTCCACACTATCCCCATGCAATACACTTATGGCGCATTTTGTTATCTACCGACGGTCAGCAGTTTAAAAGTACTGCACAGGGCAGGAAGGGGTTAGTGCCAGAAAGATAAAATGTAAAACAAAATAATATATGTGGAAAGCAAGCATATACTGCACATATATATATATGTGTGAATTAACTTCCTTTTAGTGATTTAGACTGAGAGTGATATATTGTTCATACTTTATCATAAGTATGTGTATTAATGGCTAAAACCAGCAAATGCATGTCCATAAAATATACATGGAAATTAATGATAAGTCTACCGCTGGCATGATATACACGATTAGAAGTTACATTCATTGTTCTTTTCTAATGTGTGGCAAAGATGGTGCATTTTCCAATGCTTTTGGGAAAATAATCATAGTAAATAACGGGGGAGGGAATTTTAAGAGCTTTTAGAATGTTTTAGGTACACACAGTATAATAAACTAATCACTCAAGTGTCATAATGTGAATTATAACTTGCAAAGAGTAAACTCCATTAATATGTAATCGGGATAGCATAAAGCATTGTAGTCAGAAATAGGAAGTTCAGTTAAAAGCTTAGAGCAGATATTACATTGTGAAAGAAGGATCTTTAAATTGCATGTCTAAAAATATAAATAAATTATCAAGTCACATGGCCTTGTGAATTATAATTGAGCGTTACATGCATATATGAAGTTGAGAAATGTCTCGCTTTTGGAGTTAAATTATGTTACATTCAGGATGTCAGGAATTAAGGCTGACAACTGACTTGCTGCTGACAATGTCTCATTTCTTCTACATTCCAGACCAATTGCAGAATCCCGTTATTATGATTTCAAGATGTTTTTTTTTCATTTGTAATAAATATATACTAAAAATGGCTACAATAGAATAATAAGGCTTGTAATGGACAGTAGACATGGATCTACTGGGGCAGCTAACCGATTTGGCTTTGGGTTAAACATAAGGGAGTTGTACTAGTGGTGCATTCACCCTTTAACCCCTGTACAGGAATCTGGACTTCGCTGCAGGAAACCAGCCAGGCCGCTACATCCTGGAATAGTCCCGGTGTAGGTAGCAGCTGACCCACAGGGTTCAGAGATATCGGTGCAATGGATAGAGCAACACTCATAGTCAAGGAGCAGGCCAAGGTCTGGGCAGGTGGGGTTCATGCATATCCATTAAAGGAATCTGAGGTCAGGGCAGGTAGAGTTTGTGCATATCCCAAAAAATTGAACTGATATTAGGGCAGACAGAGTATCACCGTAAACAGGCAAAGGTATGGTATACATGCAGACAGTTAAAACAACACACCTTGACTGATTAACTAGAACACTAGAAACCTAAAGCTCAGGTGCCTTCCACCTGGGGAAGATGCCTGAAATACACACAGACGGCTTACCATTGGCTGGAGGTAACGTGGGTGCCTTTTAAGAGCCAAGGAGTGCTGTTGTGCGAACCCTAGAGAAATGCCAGATGTCCTTTACACAGAACCACCTGGGATGCCAGTGAGCAGCAGAAGGTGAGAGGATCCTGGTTGCTGACACAAGGAGAGAAGGGTGGGAAACATGGCACTGCTTTGGTCTTCCGGGTAAACACGGGCTTCCATAATAACAGGGCCCAATACCCACAAGATACAAAGTTCTCTGCATGTTTTAAGACTCATGCACATATAATGTCTTCATACAATCGCTGAGGGTGCATTCACATGACTGTAAGTGTTTTGAGGTCCGCAAATTGCAGATCAGCAAAACACGGTTACCGGCCATGTCCGTTCCGGATTTTGCGGACCGCACATGGCCGGCGCTATATAAAGAATGCCCATTCTTGTCCGCGCTTGCGGACAAGAATAGGACATGCTCCATATTTTTTTCGGGGCCACGAAACGGAACAACGGATGCGGACAGCACACGGTGTGTGTTACGAATAGTCGGCCAGCTGTCCGCATCTTTTGCGGCCCCATTGAAATGAATAGGTCCGCACCCGTTCCGCAAAATTGCAGAACGGATGCGGATCCATTTATACGGTCGTGTGAATGCACCCTGAGATGTAGAAATCCATAGTAGCTATGGGGACTGGGTATTGCGGATATGCTAGCGGCCATCTAGCAACCCATGTCCTCAGCTCTATACACAAAATCCCGGTGACAGGTTCCCTTTAATTATGGAGGCATTCAGGTTTTTTGTTGTATTCCATATTGAGGCACATGGAGCACCATATTGCAGAACATTGAGTCCCTATCTAAAAATGTGTTACCTCACTTTTTACAGAGCCTATACTGATTATCCCCCAGCGACTCTGTTTCCAACTGATTGAAAACTGATCCCTCAAATATATTGAAAATGTTTTCCCCTGCAATTGGTTATTTTTGGGACCTCATAACCAGGTAACTAGATATCATTCTTAAATGAGTTAGGGCTCGTTCACACAAACGTTTTTTGCGTTCTGTATACGGGCCGTATACGGAACTATTCTTTTCAATGGTTCCACAAAAAAAACTGAATGTACTCCGTATGCATTCAGTTTCCGTTCTTCAGTTTTTCCGTTCCGTTGAAAGATAGAACATGTCCTATTATTGCCCACAAATCACGTTCCGTGGCTCCATTCAAGTCAATGGGTCCGCAAAAAAAAAAAAAAAAGGAACACATACGGAATGTACTCCGTATGTCTTCCGTATTTGTTCAGTTTTTGCAGAACCATCTATTGAAAATGTTATGCCCAGCCCAATTTTTTTTTATGTAATTACTGTATACTGTATGCCATATGGAAAAACGGAACCGGAAACACTACTGGAAATAAAAACAGATCCGGGAAAAACTGCCAGCAAAACACTGAAAAAGACACAGTCGTGTGAACGAGGCCTTATGTTAAGTTTTAAAACGTATCCACAGAGTAGGTGATAAGAATCTGATCGGTGAACGTCTGACTGCTGGAACTCCTACCAATCACAAGGGTCCTGTGTCACCTGTGTGAATTGAGCAAGGATAGAGCATGGGACTCAAAATCCATGGGACTATTGGAGATAGAAGAGCACTGTATTCATTCAATCCTTATTAGGAATAGCAAGGTAATTTACTTGATGCACTCCTGCCTTGAGTTCCCTTAAAGAAAACACTATTTTTTTATTGGGGTTACCATTTGTAACCTACAAGAAGGAGAAGGTAATAAATAGTGTTGATTGAGCACCAAAGTGCTTGTGTGCTCTGGCCGAACACACCGGTATGCTCGTGTGCTCTACTGAGCACCCGAGCACAATGGAAGTCAATGGGAGAACCCCAGGCACCCCATGCTCGGAAGAGAAGAGAGTGTCTGGTTCACAAAAAAAGGTTAGAAATTAATGGAAACCCCATCAAAATGATTTGGAAACAGCATTAAGAGGATGGCTGGATGCTTCTTGAACTCCTATTATCTACGACATACAATAGACAACCACACAAAGGCTATATGCCAAAAGCCACGTATGTGCAAGCCATGAATCTATCCATGAGACAGATAACAGGCTTAGCAAGCATACCTTACAATAGTAATGAAAACTGTATATAAAAGGTTATTGAATATTATGTTAGGACAATCAGAAAACTTTTTGTCACCCTAATGATAATGATCTAGGTGCGCAGGCCCACCCAAGCCATCCAACAGTTATGAAGCAACTTTGAGGCTTACTGGCTCTCAGTCAGATGAGAGCTGGTTTTGAATGTCTCATAGTGCACAAGGCTGTTATTGTAAGGTGTGCTGACTGTATCTATCTCATGGATAGATTGTTGGCTTGCACATACCTGGCTTTTGGCATATAGGCTTTGTGTGGTTGTTTATTGTATGTCATAGGTAATGGGACTCCAAGATGCATTCAAACATCCTTCCCATGTTGTTTTTAAACCATTTTGGTGGTGTTTCCATAAATTTCTAACCTTTTTCTGTGAACCCGACACCCTCTCTTCTTCAGAGCAGGGGGTGCCTGGTTTAATAATCAGGTCTCCCATTGATTTTCATTGTGTTCAATTCTGCTCGAACATACACAGTATTTGGCCGAACACTGCGATGTGCCGAGCATAGCGATGCTCAAGCTGAACTGCTGTTTGGTCGAGCATGCTCGCTCAACACCAATGACAAGAGAACACGATAATAATGAAGGTTCTTCATCAATCACTCAGATCTAAACTCACTTCTAATCACTCACTAAATTCAGGCTTTTGTTCATACTTTTCAAGCTTGAAAAAAACATGAATGGTAATAACTAGTGTTGAGTGAAGCAAAGCATCCAAAGTGGAATTTGGTCAGAATTTTAGGAAAAATTTGTTTCTAAACAATTTGTTTCTAAACAAAGTTGAATTTCCTCGCACCTCAAGGTAGCAAATAATTTTTCCTAAAATGGCAGCTGGATTTGTCTTAGAAAGAATGGGGGGGAAAAGTACTCACCTCATCCACTTGCTCACGGAGAGGCAGTCCACTCTAGAGATGGTAAGTTTGAATCTTTAAGATGAATCGTTTCATTTGAATCAGTTCATTCTAAAGAACCGATTCATGAATCGAATCTTCGATTTACTTGCTGAGTCGGCTGACAAGCAAGTGAACCGAAGGTCACGAGCGTCTGATCTGCATTGCGCATGCGCAGTGCACAGTAACATGAAATTTACACAGCTTCAGTGATAACATACATTTTTTGGCTGATCTGATTGTCACAACAGTGACAACACAGGTAGTTGAACATAATACTGTGGATGATTTTCTAATAAACTTGAATGTCTATATAAAGAGAGAGAGCCTGTCACCTAAGGAATTTAAGGATGGCTTCAAGAAAGAGAAGCAATATATGGATGTATTTTGAGGAAGTTGGTCCACAGAAGGCAAAATGTGGGAAAAACTCAGGACTGAAGGGGTAAATAATATAATTAAAATAGAAGTTTACATCTCTCTCATTTAGTTACTGTATATAGCGCTAGCTGATGACCCGGTGTTCCTCAGGTATTTATTTATTGCAATTTTATATTAAATAACAGTGACTTTCACAGTGGCCGCCTTTTACACAGTGACTTTAACAGTGGCCGCCCCTTTAACGGTGACTGCCCCTTTAACAGTGACTTTCACGGTGGCTGCCCCTTTAATGGTGACCGCCCCTTTAACAGTGACTTTGACTGGCTTGGCTTCCACACTATAGGATCATGCTACACAAGACATGCGCTGCCAGAGTGATCTCTCTATCTGCTAGTAGTAGGTGTAGCTAGTGCTACATCACAGACTGACTGAACCGGATCAGTTCAGTGAAAAGAATCGATTCAAAAGAACAATGCGTTCATGAACCGGACATCTCTAGTCCACTCCTCTCTTGATTGAAAGAGACCTGTTGAAGGACCTGCGCTGAGCGTTACCGCACAATGACGTCACCAATGTCACTAATGACGTCACCACATGATCATCCTGGGAGCGCACCTCAGCTCAGGTCCTTCAGCAGGTCTTTTTCAATCAAGAGATCGGCGGACTGCCTCTGTGCAACCAAGTGGATGAGGTGAGTTTATTTTTTCTTAAAACCAAAAGGCCCTATTGCACTAGCGTATTACTGTTTTTAATGACCGTTAGACGTGTGCACTTCTGTCTAAGTGGCCGTTAAAAACTGTCCCATTGATTAATAGCCTGAATACGGTTTTAACATAGTGATTTGTGACAAAACTAATTCCTAGCAAATCGAATTTCTAGTCCAACTTCGAAAAAGTTGCCAAATCGAATTTTTCAAAACTTTACTTATCTCAATACATTGGTGATGCTCAGTTTTATGGAGAAAACATGAAGACTTTTTATAGAAGTTTCAGCCCTAACAGTTAATCAATTCCACTCTTTTGTGAATTTATGGCCATACTTAACGTCACGTTTCTTTTTTGTTCTTTTTCTATATAACGTCTTCAAAAGATGAAGCTATTCATAGAAGTTTGGAAATAACTTTTATCTTGTCTAGGTCAATTCACGGAAACAGAAGAGATAATAACTAACCGAATACTAATGAATCTCTTTTTAACAAGACCCATATTAAAAGAAATTCACCTGTTTCTATAAAATGATACCATTAGGATTTAATAGTAGGAAATGTGGCACGTACTACACAACTTGCTTAATGCATGCAAATGTTTGGGGACTAATTTAATTTCCCCACATTTAAATGAATGTCTCTCTATTGTGTGAAACGCGTTATTAACTGAATACATATCAGCTTTAAATCTAAAGTGTTTTTCTAACTGTCGGCAACATTACACCAATTTTATGTAGAAATGTTCTAACTATGGGGCAAAGTCATACATTAGTAAATCAGCCCTTGAATGGGACAAATGAAGGGGCCTTTGTACTGACCGCCAATGGTCCTAAGATGTGGTTAGGCCAAGTGCTATAGTCTTGGAAAAACCTATTAAATATGAAACAGATAACACTAAAGTCCCCCATATACATTAGTGTATTGTTGGCCAAACCTATGGAGCATGGCCGGTTTGGCAAACAGTCTAATGTAGGTGGGGAGCTCCTGACTGTCCCTCAACCGATGATGTCAATGGAGAGCAGGATCAGGAATATTTTGTCCTGATTCTTCCAAGAAATGCTGTCTGGGAGCGACTTACTCTCATCTCCCCATTGAATACACATACACAATCAGTTTAGTCAGACTGAGTACAGGGAAGTTGGGAGAGATAGTTGTCTGCCAAATAATCATTCATAGTAACATAGTAACATAGTATATAAGGCCCAAAAAAGACATTTGTCCATCCATTCAGCCAAAAGCTAATTAATGTGGTTTGTTGGCTCTGATTTTGGCACGTTTCTGCCTCAAAATCAGCTCATAAAAATGCCTCAAATCATCCTCCCATTAATTTTCGATGGGAAGCAGCACTTGTTTTTTTATGTGGGAAAAAGCAGCAGTTTGCCTTATCATGGGGTGGAATCCACGGTGATTGTCCCATTAAAATAAATGGGAAGTGCCAAAGAACAGCTCTGTACGTGTCCTGTCCACGCTTTTTCTATGCAGCTGTCACGAGGGTGTCAAGAGCCACGTCTGACTCTGTTATACCCGGGGTCAGGAAGTCGCAGCGGGTGGCTGCGCGCTCTATGTCTAAAGATCACGGTGTTTCTTAGTGTTTGTTTTCTGTGTTTGCCTTGCTATCCTTTTTGTCTCACTCAGGGATCCGTAGCTTCTCCTCCTCAGCTGTTTCTTGTCTGCCACTCCCAAACTCCTTATATTCTCCTCTCACACTTCTCTTGTTGCCAGTTATAGAGCTTCCTGCCTGGACATCTATACTGACCCACTGGAGCTGAGAATCTGGTTGTTGTTCCAGAGTGCTACCCTCCGGATCCCTGTTGGGCTTTTGTTGTCTCCTGTTGTTGCCCACCTGGGATTATATGTTTAGTTTGTATTGTCTGTCCTCCCCTTGGTGTTTTCCTCTAGAGCTAGTGGTGCGGACTAGTGTTCCCACCGCCCTGTTCACTATCAAGGGCTCATCCTAGGGAAAGCCAGGGTTTTAGGCACGTGATCGGCGTACGGGTGAGGAACCCGTCTAGGGACGACAGGGCAGCCAGGTGCCAGACGCAAGGTGAGTCAGGGGTCACCACCTTCCCTCTCACTAGGGCAGGGCCTCCCTCTGTTCCTCCCTCCGTGTCACGTATGTGACAGTTACGCCGATCGTGATATTATAACTGGCCCTTATTTTTTGAGAAAAAAAAAAAAAAAAAAAAAAAAATTTATTTAATTTTTTTTTTCTCTACTTAGAATCCAATATGGATCCTATTGCTGCTTTGGCAAAACAGCTTCAAGGCCTGTCTTTGGAGGTGGCAGGATTGAAGGCGTCTGTCCTCCAACAGCAGCAGCAAATGCAGCAGACCGTAAGCCCAGCGGTTGCTATGGGTAACCAGGTTGTTACAGAACCCAAGGTTGTTCTTCCTGACAGATTCTCTGGGGGAAGGGACAAATTTGTGTTGTTCCGTGAGGCCTGCAAATTATATTTTAAGCTGCGCCCTTACTCCTCAGGTAATGAAGAACAGCGGGTGGGGATTGTTATTTCCCTGCTTCAGGGGGACCCGCAATCCTGGGCGTTCTCGTTACCCCCTGGTTCCCAGGCTCTCCGGTCAGTGGAGGGATTTTTTGGGGCTTTGGGTCTCATATATGATGACCCTGACCGTGTCGCCCTGGCTGAGTCGAAGTTACGGAGACTCCTACAGGGAGATCGGCCAGCAGAGGAATATTGCTCAGAGTTCCGCAGGTGGGCTACGGATACTCAGTGGAACGACCCGGCTCTCAGGAGTCAGTTCTGCTCTGGGTTATCTGAAAGGGTTAAGGATGCGCTGGCGCTGTATGAGACCCCCCTTTCCCTTGATGCTGTTATGTCCCTCTCTATCAGGATAGATAGACGTCTTAGGGAGAGATCGAAAATTCCTGAGCAATCGGTAACCTCTCCCAAGCAGCAGTTAGTCTGTACGGACTTGGATGAGCCTATGCAGCTAGGAGGAACTTCTCGTCAGGTCCGTCCTCCTGAGGTTCGCCGTAGGTGGGGGGCTTGTTTTTTCTGTGGGGGGAAGGGTCATTTCATTAATGTCTGTCCCTCCTTTCCCAAAAACAAAAGACCGTCGGAAAACTACTAACCCCAGGCTGTGCGGAGGATGTCAGCCGGGGGGTATACGTTTCCTCCATACGAACATCTCAATTTGTGTTGCCAGCGGTTATTGTTTTTGGTGTTAAGACGGAGTCTATTTCTTTTTTTCTAGACAGTGGTGCAGGGGTAAATTTGATAGATGCCCATTTTGCCCGCACTATGGGTTTGTCTCTCTGTACGCTGCAGAGACCCATTCCCATATTCGCTATTGACTCTGCTCCTCTGTCTCAGAGAAACCTCACTCACGTTGTCCATAACTTACATCTTCGGGTAGGGGACCACCATAAGGAGCGTCTTTCATGTTACGTTCTGGAGGGCCTTCCCTCTCCTGTGGTATTGGGTCTTCCCTGGTTGGTAGCGCACAATCCAGTGGTGGATTGGCAGGCCAGGGAGATATTGGAGTGGAGTGAGCATTGCAGAGAGAATTGCTTAAATAACAATTGCTTAATCGCCTCCATAGCTTCCCTACCTACATTTATTTCGGACTTTGAGGACATTTTTTCTGAAAAAGGTTGTCAGAAGCTACCACCTCATCGTCCTTATGATTGCTCGGTTAACCTGATTCCCGGTGCAAAATTACCCAAGTCCAGGTTGTATAATCTTTCGGGTCCAGAGAGACAAGCCATGAAAGATTATATCTCCGAGAGTCTGGCCAAGGGACACATCAGACCCTCTTCTTCACCCGTGGCTGCAGGGTTTTTCTTTGTTAAAAAGAAAGATGGGGGCCTGCGTCCTTGCCTAGATTTCCGTGAGCTAAACTACGAAAATTTAGTCATGCCTTTCGGTCTGACCAATGCCCCTGCTGTCTTCCAACATTTCGTTAATGATATTTTTAGTCATCTCATCGGCAGGTTTGTAGTCATATACCTAGATGATATCTTAATTTATTCGGCTGATCTGAAAACACATGAAGTACATGTCAGGCAAGTACTGCAGGTCCTACGGACGAATAAATTATATGCGAAAATTGAAAAATGTGTCTTCGCCGTTCAGGAAATACAATTCCTGGGATATCTATTATCTGCTTCAGGTTTCCGTATGGATCCTGGGAAGGTCCAGGCAATTTTAGATTGGGATCTTCCTGAGAACCTTAAAGCTCTACAACGGTTTTTGGGTTTCGCAAATTTCTACAGAAAGTTTATTAAAAATTATTCAGTGATCGTTAAACCCCTTACTGACATGACTAGGAAGGGGACTGATTTTTCTAAATGGTCTGACGCCGCTAAAATTGCATTTTCCTCTCTAAAAGAGAGATTTACCTCGGCACCTGTTCTAATTCAACCTGATGTCTCCCAGCCTTTTATTGTTGAAGTTGATGCGTCGGAGGTGGGAGTGGGGGCTGTATTGTCTCAGGGTCCGTCTCCTGGCAAATGGCGTCCTTGCGCTTTCTTTTCCAAAAAATTATCTGCAGCAGAAAAGAACTATGATATTGGAAATAGGGAACTGTTGGCGATTAAACTGGCGTTTGAAGAGTGGCGTCACTTCTTAGAGGGAGCAATCCACCCCGTCACGGTAATTACGGATCACAAAAACCTTCTGTACCTAGAATCGGCTAAGCGTCTCACCCCTAGACAAGCTAGGTGGTCGCTATTCTTTACCAGATTTAACTTTGTAATCACCTATCGTCCTGGGGCAAAAAATACCAAGGCAGACGCATTGTCTCGTAGTTTCCCTGGAGGGGGTAATGTTAGTGATCCGGTACCTATTTTACAAAGAGGAGTGGTTGTCTCGGCTGTACACTCTGTTCTAGAGGGAAAGGTGTTAGAGGCCCAGGGGGACGCCCCGGCCTCTTGCCCCTCAGAGAAATTGTTTGTACCGTTAAACCTGCGTCTTGAGTTATTGAAGGAACATCATAATTCGGCACTTGCTGGGCACCCAGGTAGTAAAGCAACCTTGGAGCTATTGTCTCGTCGTTTTTGGTGGCCAAGGTTGCGTCAGGATGTAATAGATTTCGTGTCTACTTGTTCTACTTGTGCACGCGCGAAAGTCTCTCATACACGTCCAGCAGGGTCTTTATTGCCACTTTTCATCCCCAATAGACCATGGACACATCTATCAATGGATTTCATCACTGACTTACCTTTGTCTGCGGGTAAAACAGTTATCTTGGTAGTAGTAGACAGGTTTAGCAAGATGGTACACTTTATTGCGCTACCCGCACTTCCTAATGCTAAGACTCTTGCTCAGGTGTTTATCAGTGAAATCGTGAAGCTTCACGGGGTCCCTTCCGATGTGGTTTCGGATCGGGGAACCCAGTTTATTTCTAAGTTTTGGAAAGCTTTTTGTACCCGTTTAGGGGTACACTTATCCTTTTCCTCAGCTTTCCATCCTCAGTCGAATGGACAGACTGAGCGTACCAACCAAAACCTAGAAACATATTTAAGGTGTTTTGCATCTGAAAACCAAGAGGTGTGGTCATCATATTTACCGTTAGCCGAGTTTGCCATAAATAATCGCCGTCAGGAATCCACTGGCAAGTCACCATTTCTTGGTGCATACGGTTTTCATCCCCAATTTTGTACTTTCAAAGAGGGGGGGTCTTCTGGGGTTCCCGAAGAGGAACGGTTTTCTTCATCTCTTTCATCGGTATGGCAGAAGGTGCAAGCTAACTTGAAAAATATGAGTGGTAAATACAAATGCATGGCCGATAAGAAACGGTCGCCAGGTCCGGACCTAGGAGTGAATGACTATGTGTGGTTGTCTACTAGGAATATTAAGTTGAAGGTTCCCTCTTGGAAACTGGGTCCTAGGTTCATTGGTCCTTATAAAATTGTAGCCGTCATTAACCCTGTGGCTTTTCGCCTGGAGCTACCTCAGACTTTTAAGATCCATAACGTCTTCCATAAGTCGTTGCTCAAGAAGTATGTTCAACCTCTAGAACCATCACCGCTGCCACCTCCTCCTGTTGTTGTGGATGGTAATCTGGAGTTTCAAATATCCAGAATTGTTGATTCTCGTCGGGTCCGCCGCTCTCTTCAGTATCTGGTGCATTGGAGGGGTTACGGTCCCGAGGAAAGAATGTGGGTTCCAGCGTCAGAGGTAAACGCCAACAGGTTGATTCAGGCTTTCCATGTCTCTCATCCGGAGAGACCTGGTCCTGAGTGTCCGGAGGCCCCTCGTGAAAGGGGGGGTACTGTCACGAGGGTGTCAAGAGCCACGTCTGACTCCGTTATACCCGGGGTCAGGAAGTCGCAGCGGGTGGCTGCGCGCTCTATGTCTAAAGATCACGGTGTTTCTTAGTGTTTGTTTTCTGTGTTTGCCTTACTATCCTTTTTGTCTCACTCAGGGATCCGTAGCTTCTCCTCCTCAGCTGTTTCTTGTCTGCCACTCCCAAACTCCTTATATTCTCCTCTCACACTTCTCTTGTTGCCAGTTATAGAGCTTCCTGCCTGGACATCTATACTGACCCACTGGAGCTGAGAATCTGGTTGTTGTTCCAGAGTGCTACCCTCCGGATCCCTGTTGGGCTTTTGTTGTCTTTTGTTGTTGCCCACCTGGGATTATATGTTTAGTTTGTATTGTCTGTCCTCCCCTTGGTGTTTTCCTCTAGAGCTAGTGGTGCGGACTAGTGTTCCCACCGCCCTGTTCACTATCTAGGGCTCATCCTAGGGAAAGCCAGGGTTTTAGGCACGTGATCGGCGTACGGGTGAGGAACCCGTCTAGGGACGACAGGGCAGCCAGGTGCCAGACGCAAGGTGAGTCAGGGGTCACCACCTTCCCTCTCACTAGGGCAGGGCCTCCCTCTTTTCCTCCCTCCGTGTCACGTATGTGACAGTTACGCCGATCGTGATAGTAACTTTATTATGGTGTTAAGCTAACTTTTGTGCAGCATGATTATGCATACAAAGATAAATCGGCTTACTCGATAATTACGTAGTTGTCATTATCGCGTAATGCGAATGTAACTTGTATTCCATATTCGTTAATTCTATCCTAATATGGAGTATTCCATATTCCATAGCAGGTCAAGTTGAAATCGCCATGCGATTCCTTCGAGTTATATTAATCGCATGGCGATTTCAACTTGACCAGGTTTACCATGGTTGGCTTGGTAGAAATAGCGAATATGACGAATATATTCGTCATATACCATACAAAGAATATAGCGAATGTATTCGTCATATTCCACAAAAGGAATATAACGAATGTATTCGTCATATTCCACAAAACGAAGATAACGAAGTATTCTGCATCTTCATTTTAGCTACCTATTCATCAATTTCGCTAATTCTAGCAATGATATAGGAAAGTTGACTATAGAGACAGCTAAGTATAATTCGCTATGCGATTATATGACTGTTTTTTTTTATAAATAGTATAATTATAATAATTATCAGGTATTATAATTATTCTATTTATTTAAAAAAAAAGTCATATAATCGCATAGCGAATTATACTTAGCTGTCTCTATAGTCAACTTTCCTATATCATTGCTAGAATTAGCGAAATTGATGAATAGGTGGCTAAAATGAAGATGCAGAATACTTCGTTATCTTCGTTTTGTGGAATATGACGAATACATTCGTTATATTCCTTTTGTGGAATATGACGAATACATTCGTTATATTCCTTTTGTGGAATAAAACGAATATATTCGTCAATTCGCTAATTCTACCAAGCCATTGAAGCCATATTCCATGCTTATGGAGCGTCCCCATCACCATGGGAACGACTCCATATACTAGAATGTACTGTCGGATTGGAGAATTACGTTGAAATCGCAATTCGATTTTTAAAAGTTATAATAATCGAATTTCGATTTTTAACTTAGCACTGCTATATGCCATATTAGGCTAAGTTAAAATCGAAATTCGATTATTTAAATCGCATATTAATCGCGATAACAAGAATAATGACGAATATTCGATTTCGACGAATATAAAACGAATATTCTATCGAATATTCGCGAATTTCGTCGAAATCGAATATGGCACCTGCCGCTCATCACTATTAATAAGTAGAGATTTATTTTTGGACACATAAAGCAGAAGGTGAAAAGGGCTATTCAGTCCCAGCTAACTGAAATTACATGTTACACATAGAAAAACTGATACAGCCAAGCTGCCATAAATATACATGTGAATTGTGTTTATTAGAAAAAGGTTCTAATATTGTAGAAAAGTGAATATATAACTTCTTACATTTATAACAGTTCATACCCCACTGTAACACTACCATTGACATATACTTCAGTAGATGCTAGGCTTACTTTTTTAAACTGTACAGTATTTAAAAGGCTAGTTGACTATGCATGTCAGTACAAGGGGTTTCCAGAAAACAAGTGTCCTCCATGGTACGGATGAGTGAACCAGTTCATACTGAACCGAGTTTGGTCGGAACCTTTCTATCTTTCGGACGAATCCACTTAAATGGCGTAGCGCCATTTTAGTGTACATGTCGGCAGGAAAATAAACTCTAGGGAAGAATAAGAAGGGTTCTCACATGATTCAGAGAGGAAGGGGGAAAGGGCTTGCCCTGGTTGTCTCTCAGGTCTATACACAGTTTGGATGAGCCAATCAGTGCTGCAGCAAGCATGAAGGTGCCCTAGCAAAACCAGCAGAATGTCATTTTGTGCTGTGCTGTGAATGAGAGTCATTGGGTCTTACAGCGTCTGCCAGAAAGACCATCTTAGGGAGTCAAGGTCAATCAAAAATCAATCAAGATTGTATTCTATTGCCAGGGATGGGAAAGGCTAGAAATACCCAATTTTGGGCGTTGTTACATTTTTTAAAACCAGCATATACGAGATTACTACAGCAATATACAGGGTAGTGCACAATATTATCTGAACCCTTTCATAACCCAAAAATATCAGGATTATGGAAGAGTGCCAAAGGAAAGAGTAAGAATTTGGTTAGTAGCTTCAGAAAGGTGCTACATCATTGTTTAGGAGAAAGAGGGTGAGATTGTGGATTGGATTGCTTACGTCTCCTGTCAGTCGCAGCATCATGAAGTGGAGGTGACTTCGGAGTCTGACACTGTGACTTGGAGCTAGAGGGTACAGCGTTCCTCCTACTCCTCTGTCTTGGTTTTAGTGGAGTCCTCTTCAGTCTTCACTGCCCCTTCCTAGTGGGGTGTCTTCCTTTTTCCTAAGAAGTGGCAAAAAAGCCCCACTATGCCCTACGGCAGATAGTCAAGAGAGTCTCCCTGTTGACTACTTGTGTGAGCAGTCAGCATTTGTACTGCCCTGAGGAGGAGCTGGAAAGGTAGGCTGTTAACCCGAGGCATTGCCATGTTGGTGGTTGTAGCGGCACTCATAGCTGAGGTATTGGCATTGGGGGACAAAGAACCTGCCATGATATCCGACAGTCTGATAGAAGCGCAAGGGAGGGAAAAGACTTGATGAGTCCGATTATGTGCTGGACAGGACCTGGGAGCTGGATCACTGTGCTGAGAAAGAAGCAACATAAGAGGATGAGGGTGATGGCGGCAGCAATAATGAACAGCTACAACATACCTCCCAGACTGGGCAATATCTGCTTCAAGATCTGATGATGCCGCTGACACTGTGGGTGAGTTAGGTCCAAAACATGCCAGAGCAAAGCCCAGTCCTAGCTCCTGTCTGGAATTTTTCTCCACGCTGCTGGAAGACAAAAGCATTGCCTTGTACAAGCTGTGCAATAGCAAAATAAGACGTGAGTAAGCAAACACAAATGTAGTCACCACAGCTCTATTGAACCACATGAAGCGGCATTACCCCATTCCGTGAGCAAGCAAAGGTGGCAGCCAGCTACTGCAACGGGAGTTCCCTCCTTCTCCTCGTCCTCCTACCGACAGGCCACATCCACGGGCAGAACAATGTCTTTCACATCGTCATCATTCCTTTCCACTTCTCCCACTCAGACTCCTCCTCCTCCTCTGCTCCATCGATAACGGAATGTGGGGCAAGGAAACAACTCAACACACCTAGTAATCCGATGATGCGCAAGCTAAATTCCCACCTGGCCAAGTTGCTGGCGGTGCAGTTGTTGATCTCTGCCTAGAATATTGCAACATCCTCCTCTGTGGGCTCCAATCTCTCACACCTCCAATCTATCCTGAACTCAGCTGCCTGGCTAATCCACCTCTCCCTCAGCAGCATTCATACTGTTAATCTGTAATCTGTTTTTATATATATATATATATATATATATATATATATATTGGGGGGTTTCAATCTGGTAGAAAGGGTATAGTACAGAGGCAAAATACAAGATCTTAACTCAAAACGTCAGCGTTTATTCACATTTGAGGCAATTGCACAAAACAGCACGCAACTTTGCACTCTTGGTGTTAATTCACACACAATGGAGAATCATAAAAACACAAGTCACCTTGCCAGCAGTTTTGCCTTCAGTAGTCCACAGCAGGCTTTAGGGGGCCTGTTTTGCCAGCGTGCGGCTCTCAGCCCTCTAGCAAGGCACAAAGCCTCAGATCCCAAAAACAGACACATCTCTGCTAAGCCCAGCAGCTTATTAAAGGAAAGCCAGGTGCTGCCAAAACCAGGCCTGCACCATGGGGAGTAGTCCCCCACCCAGCACTTTGACTACTCTTGTAAGAGCCATCCCGGATCAGCTATTTACAGCCATACTAGTTAGCAAGGTGTCAAACAGCAACTGCTGCTGACTCAGAAAACTGTCTCTTACTCCACCTAGGCCAGGAACATCGGTGACACATGCCTATCATCTATCATATTTGTGGGGTTTCGCTTTGGTAGATAGGGTAAATGGGCGCAGTACAAAGGCAAAATATAAGTTCTTCAAGATCTGATGATGCCGCTGACACTGTGGGTGAGTTAGGTCCAAAACATGCCAGAGCAAAGCCCAGTCCTGGCTCCTGTCTGGAATTTTTCTCCACGCTGCCGGAAGACAAAAGCATTGCCTTGTACAAGCTGTGCAATAGCAAAATAAGACGTGAGTAAGCAAACACAAATGTAGTCACCACAGCTCTATTGAACCACATGAAGCGGCATTACCCCATTCCGTGAGCAAGCAAAGGTGGCAGCCAGCTACTGCAACGGGAGTTCCCTCCTTCTCCTCGTCCTCCTGGTCCCCCTACCTACAGGCCACATCCACAGGCAGAACAATGTCTTTCACATCGTCATCATTCCTTTCCACTTCTCCCACTCCTCCTCCTCCTCCTCCTCTGCTCCATAGATAACGGAATGTGGGGCAAGGAAACAACTCAACACACCTAGCAATCCGATGATGCGCAAGCTAAATTCCCACCTGGCCAAGTTGCTGGCGGTGCAGTTGTTGCCATACCATTTAGCCATTTGCTTAAAAATACTTGCTTAAAGCAGATCTCTGAGATTAGAAAAACATTTGATTTATTTTCACTAATAGCATTGCTCTTGCCCATGGGTTGTGTATTGTATTAATGCTGTGGTTAATGGAGATATCAGATGGCTAAAAACTCTACTGTACAGGACAAAGCTACCGTATTTAATTTGTAATCCAGCAAGCATTTTTTGGCATGTGCCAATATAAAGTGAAACCTGTGCAAAAAATAAATAAAAATAAAAGAGAAATTGAGAATAGCAGCAAGAATTAGGCAGACCAGATTTCCTTTCACAGATTTTCAGTTCCACCACATACTGTAAATTGGTGGAATGGTTTTGAGCAAATTAATTAAAAATGAATGAAATTTCGCTGCACATTTCCACAAAAATTGTTTTGGATGAACCACTCAACATCATTGATGTGATCATTTTGCAGGTCAGAAAACAAAAAAGGCATCTGCCATCAAAAAGGAGATAATTGTTGGATCGCTTTTTAATAAAAATAATAATAATCTGACAGTACAGTGTATTATTTAATGGACTGTTTGTTGCCACACGCTACCATGCATTTACTCATAACCATATATGTCACTCTCCCCTTGTCATTACCAATGCTATCTTGGAGTTTGAGCTTGAATGAGGTTGGAAACACCTCTAGAAGAACTTATGGGGTCATTTATCAAACTGGTGTAAAGTATAACTGGCTTAGTTGCCCATAGCAACCAATCAGATTCCACCTTTCATTTTTGACAGCCCCTTTGAAAAATGGAAGGTGAAATCTGATTGGTTGCATGGGCAACTAAGCCAGTTATACTTTACACCAGTTTGATAAATGACCCCATAAGTTCTTCTAGAGGTGTTTCCAACCTCATTCAAGCTCAAACTCCAAGATAGCCCAACTCTGAATCAGACCAGAAATTAGCTTAAAGAAATTCACTTATCTCTACTTGCCATCTTATTTGAGAAGACCACCTCCTAGAAGACAACTTTTATATGCAATTTTGGGTGGTCGTCTCAAGTAGATTTCACTGTATATTACTGACAACTGCCTTTCATATTTTATTTCTTACATCTTTACTGTGGTACTACTCTGTAACCAATATATTTATATGAGCTATGTAGCAGTAGCTTGCATGATTCAAACCACACATCCAAGCGTTTTACACCTCCTGCTGCATCCAACTTAAAAATATTGGATCCGCACATTCCTAAACCAGGAATCTGCCTATTTGTATGTAAATGCCTTATAATTTCCTGCCTAGAATATTGCAACATCCTCCTCTGTGGGCTCCAATCTCTCACACCTCCAATCTATCCTGAACTCAGCTGCCTGGCTAATCCACCTCTCCCTCAGCAGCATTCATACTGTTAATCTGTTTTTATATATATATATATATATATATATATATATATATATATATAGGGGTTTCAATCTGGTAGAAAGGGTATAGTACAGAGGCAAAATACAAGATCTTAACTCAAAACGTCAGCGTTTATTCACATTTGAGGCAATTGCACAAAACAGCACGCAACTTTGCACTCTTGGTGTTAATTCACACACAATGGAGAATCATAAAAACACAAGTCACCTTGCCAGCAGTTCTGCCTCCAGTAGTCCACAGCAGGCTTTAGGGGGCCTGTTTCCCCAGCGTGCGGCTCTCAGCCCTCTAGCAAGGCACAAAGCCTCAGATCCCAAAAACAGACACATCTCTGCTAAGCCCAGCAGCTTATTAAAGGAAAGCCAGGTGCTGCCAAAACCAGGCCTGCACCATGGGGAGTAGTCCCCCACCCAGCACTTTGACTACTCTTGTAAGAGCCATCCCGGATCAGCTATTTACAGCCATACTAGTTAGCAAGGTGTCAAACAGCAACTGCTGCTGACTCAGAAAACTGTCTCTTACTCCACCTAGGCCAGGAACATCGGTGACACATGCCTATCATCTATCATATTTGTGGGGTTTCGCTTTGGTAGATAGGGTAAATGGGCGCAGTACAAAGGCAAAATATAAGTTCTTCAAGATCTGATGATGCCGCTGACACTGTGGGTGAGTTAGGTCCAAAACATGCCAGAGCAAAGCCCAGTCCTGGCTCCTGTCTGGAATTTTTCTCCACGCTGCCGGAAGACAAAAGCATTGCCTTGTACAAGCTGTGCAATAGCAAAATAAGACGTGAGTAAGCAAACACAAATGTAGTCACCACAGCTCTATTGAACCACATGAAGCGGCATTACCCCATTCCGTGAGCAAGCAAAGGTGGCAGCCAGCTACTGCAACGGGAGTTCCCTCCTTCTCCTCGTCCTCCTGGTCCCCCTACCTACAGGCCACATCCACGGGCAGAACAATGTCTTTCACATCGTCATCATTCCTTTCCACTTCTCCCACTCCTCCTCCTCCTCCTCCTCCTCTGCTCCATAGATAACGGAATGTGGGGCAAGGAAACAACTCAACACACCTAGCAATCCGATGATGCGCAAGCTAAATTCCCACCTGGCCAAGTTGCTGGCGGTGCAGTTGTTGCCATACCATTTAGCCATTTGCTTAAAAATACTTGCTTAAAGCAGATCTCTGAGATTAGAAAAACATTTGATTTATTTTCACTAATAGCATTGCTCTTGCCCATGGGTTGTGTATTGTATTAATGCTGTGGTTAATGGAGATATCAGATGGCTAAAAACTCTACTGTACAGGACAAAGCTACCGTATTTAATTTGTAATCCAGCAAGCATTTTTTGGCATGTGCCAATATAAAGTGAAACCTGTGCAAAAAATAAATAAAAATAAAAGAGAAATTGAGAATAGCAGCAAGAATTAGGCAGACCAGATTTCCTTTCACAGATTTTCAGTTCCACCACATACTGTAAATTGGTGGAATGGTTTTGAGCAAATTAATTAAAAATGAATGAAATTTCGCTGCACATTTCCACAAAAATTGTTTTGGATGAACCACTCAACATCATTGATGTGATCATTTTGCAGGTCAGAAAACAAAAAAGGCATCTGCCATCAAAAAGGAGATAATTGTTGGATCGCTTTTTAATAAAAATAATAATAATCTGACAGTACAGTGTATTATTTAATGGACTGTTTGTTGCCACACGCTACCATGCATTTACTCATAACCATATATGTCACTCTCCCCTTGTCATTACCAATGCTATCTTGGAGTTTGAGCTTGAATGAGGTTGGAAACACCTCTAGAAGAACTTATGGGGTCATTTATCAAACTGGTGTAAAGTATAACTGGCTTAGTTGCCCATAGCAACCAATCAGATTCCACCTTTCATTTTTGACAGCCCCTTTGAAAAATGGAAGGTGAAATCTGATTGGTTGCATGGGCAACTAAGCCAGTTATACTTTACACCAGTTTGATAAATGACCCCATAAGTTCTTCTAGAGGTGTTTCCAACCTCATTCAAGCTCAAACTCCAAGATAGCCCAACTCTGAATCAGACCAGAAATTAGCTTAAAGAAATTCACTTATCTCTACTTGCCATCTTATTTGAGAAGACCACCTCCTAGAAGACAACTTTTATATGCAATTTTGGGTGGTCGTCTCAAGTAGATTTCACTGTATATTACTGACAACTGCCTTTCATATTTTATTTCTTACATCTTTACTGTGGTACTACTCTGTAACCAATATATTTATATGAGCTATGTAGCAGTAGCTTGCATGATTCAAACCACACATCCAAGCGTTTTACACCTCCTGCTGCATCCAACTTAAAAATATTGGATCCGCACATTCCTAAACCAGGAATCTGCCTATTTGTATGTAAATGCCTTATAATTTCCTGCCTAGAATATTGCAACATCCTCCTCTGTGGGCTCCAATCTCTCACACCTCCAATCTATCCTGAACTCAGCTGCCTGGCTAATCCACCTCTCCCTCAGCAGCATTCATACTGTTAATCTGTTTTTATATATATATATATATATATATATATAGGGGTTTCAATCTGGTAGAAAGGGTATAGTACAGAGGCAAAATACAAGATCTTAACTCAAAACGTCAGCGTTTATTCACATTTGAGGCAATTGCACAAAACAGCACGCAACTTTGCACTCTTGGTGTTAATTCACACACAATGGAGAATCATAAAAACACAAGTCACCTTGCCAGCAGTTCTGCCTCCAGTAGTCCACAGCAGGCTTTAGGGGGCCTGTTTCCCCAGCGTGCGGCTCTCAGCCCTCTAGCAAGGCACAAAGCCTCAGATCCCAAAAACAGACACATCTCTGCTAAGCCCAGCAGCCTATTAAAGAAAAGCCAGATGCTGCCAAAACCAGGCCTGCACCATGCGGAGTAGTCCCCCACCCAGCACTTTGACTACTCTTGTATGAGCCGTCCTGGATCAGCTATTTACAGCCATACTAGTTAGCAAGGTGTCAAACAGCAACTGCTGCTGACTCAGAAAACTGTCTCTTACTCCACCTAGGCCAGGAACATCGGTGACACATGCCTATCATCTATCATATTTGTGGGGTTTCGCTTTGGTAGATAGGGTAAACGGGCGCAGTACAGAGGCAAAATATAAGTTCTTAACTCAAGACATCAATGTTTATTCACACTTGAGGCAATTGCACAAAACAGCATGTAACTTTGCAGTCACAGTGTTAATTCACACACAATGTTAAGTTCATATAACAAAAGTTACCTTGCTGGCAGTTATTCCTCCAGTAGTCCACAGCAGGCTTTAGGGGGCCTGTTTCCCCAGCGTGCGGCTCTCAGCCCTCTAGCAAGGCACAAAGCCTCAGATCCCAAAAACAGACACATCTCTGCTAAGCCCAGCTACCTACTTAAGGACAGTCAGGTGCTGCCAAAACCTAGACCTCACCTGGCTGGAATCTCAGCCGCACATGCTGGGAAGAAAATACCTGCCTTGCCAGACACAACCCCTCACTGTGTCATATACACAACCTTGAGGGGGTGGATACCTGCCAGACAATGCACCCGGGACAGGGCATCCACGTTGTAATGAATCTCCTGGCACCCTGACCGGGTACCTCCATTGATAGATGCTCCTAGTGCTTTCCGAGGACTCCAAGCACTCCACTTGACACCGTACGCACTGCAGACCCCACGAAACGCCGAAGCTTGGTTGAGGTCTCACCGTCTCCTACCCACCCTGGACCTACGACAAGGCTCCAGGCTCCAGTGGGTGAACCTCTATTACATCCAGAGAGCAGGAACAGCTCTTACAAGAGCTAGTAGTTATGCCAGGGGAGTATAGCAAATCTTCAGCATATAGCAATCCTCCAGTGTCGATCAGTTATCCAAACACCAGCCTCAACATGGTAAAGGGTAAAACAGGAACTCTTTATTTGAACACACAAGAATTGATTTATGCACATCTTCCAACAAGGTTACCAGCCACAGGGTCTTATAAAAACAGCCAATTACCATGTACAATACACTCAGACACTCCCACACAAAATCGTCCCCTCTGCCTGTGATACAAGTACCTCACACTGGGTTGATGCAATCATCACAGGCAGGAGAATACACAATAGTCTTCTGTCCTGGAGACAAGCGAGACGTAATTCAATTATCTCTCAGGACAAAGGGACATCGAAGGGCGAGAACCCAGTAGAGGCCTGCGGTACCTCTCTCACTGCAAACATGAGATAGGGCAGAAGGAGGTCCCAGTCCTTCCCATCTTTAGCCAACACCCTTTTCAACATATATTTTAATGTTTGATTAAACTTTTCTACCAGACCGTCCATTTGCAAATGGTAACCTAATGTCTGTAACTGTTTTATGTGCAGCAACTTAGAGTTCCCTCATCACCTTGGACATAAAAGGGGTCCCTTGGTCGGTCAGAACCTCTTTAGGCAGTCCTACTCTGGAATACATCTCCATTAACTCTTAGCTATGAGTTTGGCCAAGGTATGTCACAGTGGCACATGATGTGTTGATGCCCTCTGGCGGACTTCGGTACTGGGTCTATGAGGTCCATAGCTATTCTGTCAAACAATACTTCGATAATTAGGAGAGGTACTAGGGGACTACGGAAATGTGGCTGGAGGCTAGTGATCTGGTAGGTCGGCCAACACTTACAAAACTCTTCCACTTCTTTGAATATGCTGGGGCAGTAAAACCGCTGTAGAATACGATCCTGAGTATTCTGCAGCGCCAGGTGACCCCCGAGAACGTGTTGGTGGGCTATATCTAACACAAGCTTGTGATAAGCCTTGGGGACCATCAACTAATCAATAGGCTCACCCCGTAGGTGGTTTACCAGATACAACATATCCTGATGAACCACAAAATGGGGAGACACAGACTCTGCCCCAGTTTACTGTGGTTCACCAACTACTATTAACACATTTTCCCAGGCACGGGATAGGGTTGGGTCCCGATGTTGAGCGATACCAAAATTATCCCCGGAGACTGCTATTTCAGGACCCGTCGGCAAGTCCTCCATGTCTCCCACTATCACACTTAGCGGTGTTGTCTCCCCCTCTTCCACTGAAGTGGCAGTCACATCTACCGCTGGCCCTTCGGTCTAAGATTCCCAGGATTCTGGTCTCCCCCAGAGCCGGGCCACTCTGCTAGAGTTACCCCTGTCTCATTGGTATCAGTCACTATCATAGCAGGCCACAGTGCCGGGAAGCCAGGGAAGTCTCTCTCCCTATTATAAGTTCATAGTATAGATTTGGGGCAACTGCCACTTTGTGAGTCCATCTGCCAGCCCCTGTGGTTAGAGACACAAGGGCGGTGGGATAGTCTTTTAAGTCTCCGTGGATGCACATGACCTCAACTCAACCAGTATACGTCACTGACTGTACCAGGGGAGCCCTTACTAGGGACACCAGACTCCCCGAGTCCAGCAGAGCCTCCGCTGGAGTGTCTCTTACTTCCACCTGGCACAGGTGGTTTAGAGTTTTTGGTGTACCTGCTGCACACAGCTTCCTGGCATATAGCGACTGATGGTAGCCATAGTTAGTATCCATGGGTTCCACCTGATGGGGACAGTCAGCTCTTACATGGTCCGGCTCCTGACACCGCCAGCAGACTATCAGAGCCAGATCCGTAGAGGGTGCACCCCGGGTGGGTTTGGTTGGTACAAGTCGCCGGGTCTGGGATGGAGATTTGCAGGGTTTGACTGCCCCCTCCCAAAAGAACCCCCTATAACAGTATTAGTAGCCTCGTAGCGCTTCACTAGGTCCACCATTTCTAGGGCGTTTCCAGGTGAAACCTGGCCGATCCAGTGCTGGAGAGGAGGTGGCAGAGCCCTCCAGAATATATCAGCCAATAGTCTATCCATCATAGCCGTGGGACTCAGCACATCAGGCTGTAGCCACTTTTGCAAGAGGTGAAGTAAGTCACAATACTGGGTCCTCACAGGCTCAGCCTACTTAAACCCCCACTGATGTACCCACTGGGCCCAGACTAACACATTCACCCCCAGTCTTGTCAAAATATCACCCTTTACTTTTTTTTAGTCGGCCGCTTGATCGTCTGACAAGTCGAAAAAAGATTAAAATAGACAAATCGTCAGGACTGGGTGGCATACACCCCTGTATCCTAAGGGAATTAAGTAATATCATAGCCAGACCCTTATTTCTGACATTTGCGGACTCTATACTGACAGGGAATGTCCCACAGGAATGGCGCATGGCAAATGTGGTGCCAATATTCAAAAAGGGTCCAAAAACAGAGCCTGGAAACTATAGGCCGGTAAGTTTAACATCTGTTGTGGGTAAAATGTTTGAGGGTTTTCTGAGAGATGCTATCTTAGGCCTCTTTCACACTTGCGTTGTCCGGATCCGGCGTGTACTCCACTTGGCAGAATTACACGCCGGATCCGGAAAAACGCAAGTGAACTGAAAGCATTTGAAGACGGATCAGTCTTCAAAATGCTTTCAGTGTTACTATGGCAGCCAGGACGCTATTAAAGTCCTGGTTGCCATAGTAGTAGTGGGGAGCGGGAGAGCGGTATACTTACAGTCCGTGCGGCTCCCGGGGCGCTCCAGAATGACGTCAGAGCGCCCCATGCGCATGGATGACGTGCCATGCGATCACGTCATCCATGCGCGTAGGACGCCCTGACGTCACTCTGGAGCGCCCCGGGAGCCGCACGGACGGTAAGTATGCTGCTCCCCTGCTCCCCTGCTCCCCACTACACTTTACCATGGCTGCCAGGACTTTAGCGTCCCGGCAGCCATGGTAACCATTCAGAAAAAGCTAAACGTCGGATCCGGCAATGCGCCGAAACGACGTTTAGCTTAAAGCCGGATCCGGATCAATGCCTTTCAATGGGCATTAATTCCGGATCCGGCCTTGCGGCAAGTGTTCAGGATTTTTGGCCGGAGCAAAAAGCGCAGCATGCTGCAGTATTTTCTCCGGCCAAAAAACGTTCCGGTCCGGAACTGAAGACATCCTGATGCATCCTGAACGGATTTCACTCCATTCAGAATGCATTAGGATAAAACTGATCATGATTCTTCCGGCATAGAGCCCCGACGACGGAACTCTATGCAGGTGTGAAAGAGCCCTTAGAGCATCTCAACGGAAATATGCAAATAACGCCATATCAGCATTGCTTCGTGATGGATCGGTCATGCCAAACAAATTTAATCAGTTTCTATGAGGAGGTAAGTTCTAGACTTGAAGGCGGCGAATCAATGGATGTCGTATATCTGGACCTCTCCAAAGCATTTGACACTGTACCACATAAAAGGTTAGTATATAAAATGAGAATGCTCGGACTGGGAGAAAACGTCTGTATGTGGGTAAGTAACTAGAGTTGAGCGAACACCTGGATGTTCGGGTTCGAGAAGTTCGGCCGAACATCCCGGAAATGTTCGGGTTCGGGATCCGAACCCGATCCGAACTTCGTCCCGAACCCGAACCCCATTGAAGTCAATGGGGACCCGAACTTTTCAGCACTAAAAAGGCTGTAAAACAGCCCAGGAAAGAGCTAGAGGGCTGCAAAAGGCAGCAACATGTAGGTAAATCCCCTGCAAACAAATGTGGATAGGGAAATGAATTAAAATAAAAATTAAATAAATAAAAATTAACCAAAATCAATTGGAGAGAGGTCCCATAGCAGAGAATCTGGCTTCACGTCACCCACCACTGTAAGAGTCCATTTTCATAAATTTAGCCCCAGCACCCAGGCAGAGGAGAGAGGTCCCGTAACAGAGAATCTGGCTTCATGTCAGCAGAGAATTAGTCTGCATGTCATAGCAGAGAATGAGGCTTCACGTCAGCCACCACTGCAACAGTCCATTGGCATATATTTAGGCCCAGCACCCAGGCAGAGGAGGGAGGTCCCGTAACAGAGAATCTGGCTTCATGTCAGCAGAGAATCAGTCTGCATGTCATAGCAGAGAATAAGGCTTCACGTCAGCCACCACTGCAACAGTCCATTGGCATATATTTAGGCCCAGCACCCAGGCAGAGGAGGGAGGTCCCGTAACAGAGAATCTGGCTTCATGTCAGCAGAGAATCAGTCTGCATGTCATAGCAGAGAATAAGGCTTCACATCAGCCACCACTGCAACAGTCCATTGGCATATATTTAGGCCCAGCACCCAGGCAGAGGAGGGAGGTCCCGTAACAGAGAATCTGTCTTCATGTCAGCAGAGAATCAGTCTGCATGTCATAGCAGAGAATGAGGCTTCACGTCAGCCACCACTGCAACAGTCCATTGGCATATATTTAGGCCCAGCACCCAGGCAGAGGAGAGAGGTCCCGTAACAGACAATCTGGCTTCATGTCAGCAGAGAATTAGTCTGCATGTCATAGCAGAGAATGAGGCTTCACGTCAGCCACCACTGCAACAGTCCATTGTCATAAATTTAGGCCCAGCACCCAGGCAGAGGAGAGAGGTCCCGTAACAGAGAATCTGGCTTCATGTCAGCAGAGAATCAGTCTGCATGTCATAGCAGAGAATGAGGCTTCACATCAGCCACCACTGCAACAGTCCATTGGCATATATTTAGGCCCAGCACACACACAGGCAGAGGAGAGAGGTCCCGTAACAGACAATCTGGCTTCATGTCAGCAGAGAATCAGTCTGCATGTCATAGCAGAGAATGAGGCTTCACGTCACCCACCACTGCAACAGTCCATTGGCATATATTTAGGCCTAGCACACAGGCAGAGCAGAGAGGTCCCGTAACAGACAATCTGGCTTCATGTCAGCAGAGAATCAGTCTGCATGTCATAGCAGAGAATGAGGCTTCACGTCACCCACCACTGCAACAGTCCATTGGCATATATTTAGGCCTAGCACACAGGCAGAGCAGAGAGGTCCCGTAACAGACAATGTGGCTTCATGACAGCAGAGAATCAGTCTGCATGTCATAGCAGAGAATGAGGCTTCACGTCACCCACCACTGCAACAGTCCATTGGCATATATTTAGGCCTAGCACACAGGCAGAGCAGAGAGGTCCCGTAACAGACAATCTGGCTTCATGACAGCAGAGAATCAGTCTGCATGTCATAGCAGAGAATGAGGCTTCACGTCACCCACCACTGCAACAGTCCATTGGCATATATTTAGGCCTAGCACACAGGCAGAGCAGAGAGGTCCCGTAACAGACAATCTGGCTTCATGACAGCAGAGAATCAGTCTGCATGTCATAGCAGAGAATGAGGCTTCACGTCACCCACCACTGCAACAGTCCATTGGCATATATTTAGGCCTAGCACACAGGCAGAGCAGAGAGGTCCCGTAACAGACAATCTGGCTTCATGTCAGCAGAGAATCAGTCTGCATGTCATAGCAGAGAATGAGGCTTCACGTCACCCACCACTGCAACAGTCCATTGGCATATATTTAGGCCCAGCACCCAGGCAGAGGAGGGAGGTCCCGTAACAGAGAATCTGGCTTCATGTCAGCAGAGAATCAGTCTGCATGTCATAGCAGAGAATAAGGCTTCACATCAGCCACCACTGCAACAGTCCATTGGCATATATTTAGGCCCAGCACCCAGGCAGAGGAGGGAGGTCCCGTAACAGAGAATCTGTCTTCATGTCAGCAGAGAATCAGTCTGCATGTCATAGCAGAGAATGAGGCTTCACGTCAGCCACCACTGCAACAGTCCATTGGCATATATTTAGGCCCAGCACCCAGGCAGAGGAGAGAGGTCCCGTAACAGACAATCTGGCTTCATGTCAGCAGAGAATTAGTCTGCATGTCATAGCAGAGAATGAGGCTTCACGTCAGCCACCACTGCAACAGTCCATTGTCATAAATTTAGGCCCAGCACCCAGGCAGAGGAGAGAGGTCCCGTAACAGAGAATCTGGCTTCATGTCAGCAGAGAATCAGTCTGCATGTCATAGCAGAGAATGAGGCTTCACGTCAGCCACCACTGCAACAGTCCATTGGCATATATTTAGGCCCAGCACACACACAGGCAGAGGAGAGAGGTCCCGTAACAGACAATCTGGCTTCATGTCAGCAGAGAATCAGTCTGCATGTCATAGCAGAGAATGAGGCTTCACGTCACCCACCACTGCAACAGTCCATTGGCATATATTTAGGCCTAGCACACAGGCAGAGCAGAGAGGTCCCGTAACAGACAATCTGGCTTCATGTCAGCAGAGAATCAGTCTGCATGTCATAGCAGAGAATGAGGCTTCACGTCACCCACCACTGCAACAGTCCATTGGCATATATTTAGGCCTAGCACACAGGCAGAGCAGAGAGGTCCCGTAACAGACAATGTGGCTTCATGACAGCAGAGAATCAGTCTGCATGTCATAGCAGAGAATGAGGCTTCACGTCACCCACCACTGCAACAGTCCATTGGCATATATTTAGGCCTAGCACACAGGCAGAGCAGAGAGGTCCCGTAACAGACGATCTGGCTTCATGTCAGCAGAGAATCAGTCTGCATGTCATAGCAGAGAATGAGGCTTCACGTCACCCACCACTGCAACAGTCCATTGGCATATATTTAGGCCTAGCACACAGGCAGAGCAGAGAGGTCCCGTAACAGACAATCTGGCTTCATGACAGCAGAGAATCAGTCTGCATGTCATAGCAGAGAATGAGGCTTCACGTCACCCACCACTGCAACAGTCCATTGGCATATATTTAGGCCTAGCACACAGGCAGAGCAGAGAGGTCCCGTAACAGACAATCTGGCTTCATGTCAGCAGAGAATCAGTCTGCATGTCATAGCAGAGAATGAGGCTTCACGTCACCCACCACTGCAACAGTCCATTGGCATATATTTAGGCCCAGCACCCAGGCAGAGGAGGGAGGTCCCGTAACAGAGAATCTGGCTTCATGTCAGCAGAGAATCAGTCTGCATGTCATAGCAGAGAATAAGGCTTCACATCAGCCACCACTGCAACAGTCCATTGGCATATATTTAGGCCCAGCACCCAGGCAGAGGAGGGAGGTCCCGTAACAGAGAATCTGTCTTCATGTCAGCAGAGAATCAGTCTGCATGTCATAGCAGAGAATGAGGCTTCACGTCAGCCACCACTGCAACAGTCCATTGGCATATATTTAGGCCCAGCACCCAGGCAGAGGAGAGAGGTCCCGTAACAGACAATCTGGCTTCATGTCAGCAGAGAATTAGTCTGCATGTCATAGCAGAGAATGAGGCTTCACGTCAGCCACCACTGCAACAGTCCATTGTCATAAATTTAGGCCCAGCACCCAGGCAGAGGAGAGAGGTCCCGTAACAGAGAATCTGGCTTCATGTCAGCAGAGAATCAGTCTGCATGTCATAGCAGAGAATGAGGCTTCACGTCAGCCACCACTGCAACAGTCCATTGGCATATATTTAGGCCCAGCACACACACAGGCAGAGGAGAGAGGTCCCGTAACAGACAATCTGGCTTCATGTCAGCAGAGAATCAGTCTGCATGTCATAGCAGAGAATGAGGCTTCACGTCACCCACCACTGCAACAGTCCATTGGCATATATTTAGGCCTAGCACACAGGCAGAGCAGAGAGGTCCCGTAACAGACAATCTGGCTTCATGTCAGCAGAGAATCAGTCTGCATGTCATAGCAGAGAATGAGGCTTCACGTCACCCACCACTGCAACAGTCCATTGGCATATATTTAGGCCTAGCACACAGGCAGAGCAGAGAGGTCCCGTAACAGACAATCTGGCTTCATGTCAGCAGAGAATCAGTCTGCATGTCATAGCAGAGAATGAGGCTTCACGTCACCCACCACTGCAACAGTCCATTGGCATATATTTAGGCCTAGCACACAGGCAGAGCAGAGAGGTCCCGTAACAGACAATGTGGCTTCATGACAGCAGAGAATCAGTCTGCATGTCATAGCAGAGAATGAGGCTTCACGTCACCCACCACTGCAACAGTCCATTGGCATATATTTAGGCCTAGCACACAGGCAGAGCAGAGAGGTCCCGTAACAGACAATCTGGCTTCATGACAGCAGAGAATCAGTCTGCATGTCATAGCAGAGAATGAGGCTTCACGTCACCCACCACTGCAACAGTCCATTGGCATATATTTAGGCCTAGCACACAGGCAGAGCAGAGAGGTCCCGTAACAGACAATCTGGCTTCATGACAGCAGAGAATCAGTCTGCATGTCATAGCAGAGAATGAGGCTTCACGTCACCCACCACTGCAACAGTCCATTGGCATATATTTAGGCCTAGCACACAGGCAGAGCAGAGAGGTCCCGTAACAGACAATCTGGCTTCATGTCAGCAGAGAATCAGTCTGCATGTCATAGCAGAGAATGAGGCTTCACGTCACCCACCACTGCAACAGTCCATTGGCATATATTTAGGCCCAGCACCCAGGCAGAGGAGGGAGGTCCCGTAACAGAGAATCTGGCTTCATGTCAGCAGAGAATCAGTCTGCATGTCATAGCAGAGAATAAGGCTTCACATCAGCCACCACTGCAACAGTCCATTGGCATATATTTAGGCCCAGCACCCAGGCAGAGGAGGGAGGTCCCGTAACAGAGAATCTGTCTTCATGTCAGCAGAGAATCAGTCTGCATGTCATAGCAGAGAATGAGGCTTCACGTCAGCCACCACTGCAACAGTCCATTGGCATATATTTAGGCCCAGCACCCAGGCAGAGGAGAGAGGTCCCGTAACAGACAATCTGGCTTCATGTCAGCAGAGAATTAGTCTGCATGTCATAGCAGAGAATGAGGCTTCACGTCAGCCACCACTGCAACAGTCCATTGTCATAAATTTAGGCCCAGCACCCAGGCAGAGGAGAGAGGTCCCGTAACAGAGAATCTGGCTTCATGTCAGCAGAGAATCAGTCTGCATGTCATAGCAGAGAATGAGGCTTCACGTCAGCCACCACTGCAACAGTCCATTGGCATATATTTAGGCCCAGCACACACACAGGCAGAGGAGAGAGGTCCCGTAACAGACAATCTGGCTTCATGTCAGCAGAGAATCAGTCTGCATGTCATAGCAGAGAATGAGGCTTCACGTCACCCACCACTGCAACAGTCCATTGGCATATATTTAGGCCTAGCACACAGGCAGAGCAGAGAGGTCCCGTAACAGACAATCTGGCTTCATGTCAGCAGAGAATCAGTCTGCATGTCATAGCAGAGAATGAGGCTTCACGTCACCCACCACTGCAACAGTCCATTGGCATATATTTAGGCCTAGCACACAGGCAGAGCAGAGAGGTCCCGTAACAGACAATGTGGCTTCATGACAGCAGAGAATCAGTCTGCATGTCATAGCAGAGAATGAGGCTTCACGTCACCCACCACTGCAACAGTCCATTGGCATATATTTAGGCCTAGCACACAGGCAGAGCAGAGAGGTCCCGTAACAGACGATCTGGCTTCATGTCAGCAGAGAATCAGTCTGCATGTCATAGCAGAGAATGAGGCTTCACGTCACCCACCACTGCAACAGTCCATTGGCATATATTTAGGCCTAGCACACAGGCAGAGCAGAGAGGTCCCGTAACAGACAATCTGGCTTCATGACAGCAGAGAATCAGTCTGCATGTCATAGCAGAGAATGAGGCTTCACGTCACCCACCACTGCAACAGTCCATTGGCATATATTTAGGCCTAGCACACAGGCAGAGCAGAGAGGTCCCGTAACAGACAATCTGGCTTCATGTCAGCAGAGAATCAGTCTGCATGTCATAGCAGAGAATGAGGCTTCACGTCACCCACCACTGCAACAGTCCATTGGCATATATTTAGGCCCAGCACCCAGGCAGAGGAGGGAGGTCCCGTAACAGAGAATCTGGCTTCATGTCAGCAGAGAATCAGTCTGCATGTCATAGCAGAGAATAAGGCTTCACATCAGCCACCACTGCAACAGTCCATTGGCATATATTTAGGCCCAGCACCCAGGCAGAGGAGGGAGGTCCCGTAACAGAGAATCTGTCTTCATGTCAGCAGAGAATCAGTCTGCATGTCATAGCAGAGAATGAGGCTTCACGTCAGCCACCACTGCAACAGTCCATTGGCATATATTTAGGCCCAGCACCCAGGCAGAGGAGAGAGGTCCCGTAACAGACAATCTGGCTTCATGTCAGCAGAGAATTAGTCTGCATGTCATAGCAGAGAATGAGGCTTCACGTCAGCCACCACTGCAACAGTCCATTGTCATAAATTTAGGCCCAGCACCCAGGCAGAGGAGAGAGGTCCCGTAACAGAGAATCTGGCTTCATGTCAGCAGAGAATCAGTCTGCATGTCATAGCAGAGAATGAGGCTTCACGTCAGCCACCACTGCAACAGTCCATTGGCATATATTTAGGCCCAGCACACACACAGGCAGAGGAGAGAGGTCCCGTAACAGACAATCTGGCTTCATGTCAGCAGAGAATCAGTCTGCATGTCATAGCAGAGAATGAGGCTTCACGTCACCCACCACTGCAACAGTCCATTGGCATATATTTAGGCCTAGCACACAGGCAGAGCAGAGAGGTCCCGTAACAGACAATCTGGCTTCATGTCAGCAGAGAATCAGTCTGCATGTCATAGCAGAGAATGAGGCTTCACGTCACCCACCACTGCAACAGTCCATTGGCATATATTTAGGCCTAGCACACAGGCAGAGCAGAGAGGTCCCGTAACAGACAATGTGGCTTCATGACAGCAGAGAATCAGTCTGCATGTCATAGCAGAGAATGAGGCTTCACGTCACCCACCACTGCAACAGTCCATTGGCATATATTTAGGCCTAGCACACAGGCAGAGCAGAGAGGTCCCGTAACAGACAATCTGGCTTCATGTCAGCAGAGAATCAGTCTGCATGTCATAGCAGAGAATGAGGCTTCACGTCACCCACCACTGCAACAGTCCATTGGCATATATTTAGGCCTAGCACACAGGCAGAGCAGAGAGGTCCCGTAACAGACGATCTGGCTTCATGTCAGCAGAGAATCAGTCTGCATGTCATAGCAGAGAATGAGGCTTCACGTCACCCACCACTGCAACAGTCCATTGGCATATATTTAGGCCTAGCACACAGGCAGAGCAGAGAGGTCCCGTAACAGACAATCTGGCTTCAAGTCAGCAGAGAATCAGTCTGCATGTCATAGCAGAGAATGAGGCTTCACGTCACCCACCACTGCAACAGTCCATTGGCATATATTTAGGCCTAGCACACAGGCAGAGCAGAGAGGTCCCGTAACAGACGATCTGGCTTCTTGTCAGCAGAGAATCAGTCTGCATGTCATAGCAGAGAATGAGGCTTCACGTCACCCACCACTGCAACAGTCCATTGGCATATATTTAGGCCTAGCACACAGGCAGAGCAGAGAGGTCCCGTAACAGACAATCTGGCTTCATGTCAGCAGAGAATCAGTCTGCATGTCATAGCAGAGAATCAGGCTTCACGTCAGCCACCACTGCAACAGTCCATTGTCATAAATTTAGGCCCAGCACCCAGGCAGAGGAGAGAGGTCCCGTAACAGACAATCTGGCTTCATGTCAGCAGAGAATTAGTCTGCATGTCATAGCAGAGAATCAGGCTTCATGTCAGCCACCACTGCAACAGTCCATTGGCATATATTTAGGCCTAGCACACAGGCAGAGGAGAGGTTCATTCAACTTTGGGTAGCCTCGCAATATAATGGTAAAATGAAAATAAAAATAGGATTGAATGAGGAAGTGCCCTGGAGTCCAATAATATATGGTTATGGGGAGGTAGTTAATGTCTAATCTGGACAAGGGACGGACAGGTCCTGTGGGATCCATGCCTGGTTCATTTTTATGAACGTCAGCTTGTCCACATTGGCTGTAGACAGGCGGCTGCGTTTGTCTGTAATGACGCCCCCTGCCGTGCTGAATACACGTTCAGACAAAACGCTGGCTGCCGGGCAGGCCAGCACCTCCAAGGCATAAAAGGCTAGCTCTGGCCACGTGGACAATTTAGAGACCCAGAAGTTGAATGGGGCCGAACCATCAGTCAGTACGTGGAGGGGTGTGCACACGTACTGTTCCACCATGTTAGTGAAATGTTGCCTCCTGCTAACACGTTGCGTATCAGGTGGTGGTGCAGTTAGCTGTGGCGTGTTGACAAAAGTTTTCCACATCTCTGCCATGCTAACCCTGCCCTCAGAGGAGCTGGCCGTGACACAGCTGCCTTGGCGACCTCTTGCTCCTCCTCTGCCTTGGCCTTGGGCTTCCACTTGTTCCCCTGTGACATTTGGGAATGCTCTCAGTAGCGCGTCTACCAACGTGCGCTTGTACTCGCGCATCTTCCTATCACGCTCTAGTGCAGGAAGTAAGGTGGGCACATTGTCTTTGTAGCGTGGATCCAGCAGGGTGGCAACCCAGTAGTCCGCACAGGTTAAAATGTGGGCAACTCTGCTGTCGTTGCGCAGGCACTGCAGCATGTAGTCGCTCATGTGTGCCAGGCTGCCCAGGGGTAAGGACAAGCTGTCCTCTGTGGGAGGCGTATCGTCATCGTCCTGCCTTTCCCCCCAGCCACGCACCAGTGATGGACCCGAGCTGCGTTGGGTGCCACCCCGCTGTGACCATGCTTCATCCTCATCCTCCTCCACCTCCTCCTCATCCTCGTCCTCCTCGTCCTCCAGTAGTGGGCCCTGGCTGGCCACATTTGTACCTGGCCTCTGCTGTTGCCAAAAACCTCCCTCTGAGTCACTTCGAAGAGACTGGCCTGAAAGTGCTTAAAATGACCCCTCTTCCTCCTCCTCCTCCTCCTCCTCCTCCTCCTGGGCCACCTCCTCTTCCATCATCGCCCTAAGTGTTTTCTCAAGGAGACATAGAAGTGGTATTGTAACGCTGATAACGGTGTCATCGCCACTGGCCATGTTGGTGGAGTACTCGAAACAGCGCAACAGGGCACACAGGTCTCGCATGGAGGCCCAGTCATTGGTGGTGAAGTGGTGCTGTTCTGTAGTGCGACTGACCCGTGCGTGCTGCAGCTGAAACTCCACTATGGCCTGCTGCTGCTCGCACAGTCTGTCCAGCATGTGCAAGGTGGAGTTCCACCTGGTGGGCACGTCGCATATGAGGCGGTGAGCGGGAAGGCCGAAGTTACGCTGTAGCGCAGACAGGCGAGCAGCAGCAGGATGTGAACGCCGGAAGCGCGAACAGACGGCCCGCACTTTATGCAGCAGCTCTGACATGTCGGGGTAGTTGTGAATGAACTTCTGCACCACCAAATTCAGCACATGCGCCAAGCAAGGGATGTGCGTCAAATTGGCTAGTCCCAGAGCTGCAACGAGATTTCGCCCATTATCACACACCACCAGGCCGGGCTTGAGGCTCACCGGCAGCAACCACTCGTCGGTCTGTTGTTCAATACCCCGCCACAACTCCTGTGCGGTGTGGGGCCTGTCCCCCAAACATATGAGTTTCAGAATGGCCTGCTGACGTTTACCCCGGGCTGTGCTGAAGTTGGTGGTGAAGGTGTGTGGCTGACTGGATGAGCAGGTGGAAGAAGAGGAGGAGGAAGCCGAGAAGGAGGAGGTGGCAACAGGAGGCAAAGAATGTTGCCCTGCGATCCTTGGCGGCGGAAGGACGTGCGCCAAACAGCTCTCCGCCTGGGGCCCAGCTGCCACTACATTTACCCAGTGTGCAGTTAGGGAGATATAGCGTCCCTGGCCGTGCTTACTGGTCCACGTATCTGTGGTTAGGTGGACCTTGCTACAGATGGCGTTGCGCAGTGCACACTTGATTTTATCGGATACTTGGTTGTGCAGGGAAGGCACGGCTCTCTTGGAGAAGTAGTGCCGGCTGGGAACAACATACTGTGGGACAGCAAGCGACATGAGCTGTTTGAAGCTGTCTGTGTCCACCAGCCTAAATGACAGCATTTCATAGGCCAGTAGTTTAGAAATGCTGGCATTCAGGGCCAGGGATCGAGGGTGGCTAGGTGGGAATTTACGCTTTCTATCAAATGTTTGTGAGATGGAGAGCTGAACGCTGGCGTGTGACATGGTTGAGACGCTTGGTGACGGAGGTGGTGGTGGTGGTGTTGGTGGTACATCCCCTGTTTGCTGGGCGGCAGGTGCCAACGTTCCTCCAGAGGCGGAGGAAGAGGCCGAGGCGGCAGCAGCAGAATAGGCCGAGGCGGCAGCAGCAGAAGAGGTAGCAGGGGGAGCCTGAGTGACTTCCTTGGTTTTAAGGTGTTTACTCCACTGCAGTTCATGCTTTGCATGCAGGTGCCTGGTCATGCAGGTTGTGCTCAGGTTCAGAACGTTAATGCCTCGCTTCAGGCTCTGATGGCACAGCGTGCAAACCACTCGGGTCTTGTCGTCAGCACATTGTTTGAAGAAGTGCCATGCCAGGGAACTCCTTGAAGCTGCCTTTGGGGTGCTCGGTCCCAGATGGCGGCGGTCAGTAGCAGGCGGAGTCTCTTGGCGGCGGGTGTTCTGCTTTTGCCCACTGCTCCCTCTTTTGCTACGCTGTTGGCTCGGTCTCACCACTGCCTCTTCCTCCGAACTGTGAAAGTCAGTGGCACGACCTTCATTCCATGTGGGGTCTAGGACCTCATCGTCCCCTGCATCGTCTTCCACCCAGTCTTGATCCCTGACCTCCTGTTCAGTCTGCACACTGCAGAAAGACGCAGCAGTTGGCACCTGTGTTTCGTCATCATCAGAGACATGCTGAGGTGGTATTCCCATGTCCTCATCATCAGGAAACATAAGTGGTTGTGCGTCAGTGCATTCTATGTCTTTCACCGCTGGGGAAGGGCTAGGTGGATGCCCTTGGGAAACCCTGCCAGCGGAGTCTTCAAACAGCATAAGAGACTGCTGCATAACTTGAGGCTGAGACAGTTTCCCTGGTATGCATGGGGGTGATGTGACAGACTGATGGGGTTGGTTTTCAGGCGCCATCTGTGCGCTTTCTGCAGAAGACTGGGTGGGAGATAATGTGAACGTGCTGGATCCACTGTCGGCCACCCAATTGACTAATGCCTGTACCTGCTCAGGCCTTACCATCCTTAGAACGGCATTGGGCCCCACCATATATCGCTGTAAATTCTGGCGGCTACTGGGACCTGAGGTAGTTGGTACACTAGGACGTGTGGATGTGGCAGAACGGCCACGTCCTCTCCCAGCACCAGAGGGTCCACTAACACCACCACGACCATGTCCACGTCCGCGTCCCTTACTAGATGTTTTTCTCATTGTTATGGTTCACCACAACAACAAATATATTATTTGGCCCAATGTATTGTATTCAAATTCAGCGGGATATAAATTTGAGGCCTAGTATTTAGGCGCTGGGTGACCGGTATGGATTTAGTGACAGAATTAGACTTGGAAATGCACAGAAGCGTGTGTGTGTGAAGTTATTCTGAATGACCCAATGTGCACCTTGAATATTATATACCCTTTTAGGGATAGATTTCAAATAGCTCTGATATAGCAGAAACCACTAAATTATGAAATTGTTAAATTGGGAATTGTATTTAAACCCAGAACAAAAAATGTGCTTTGACGGACACTAAATAACTTTCCCAGCCACAACAGGACAGCGTTAACGAGAGATTTAGCAGGATATAAATTTGAGGCCTAGTATTTAGGCGCTGGGTGACAGGTATGGGTTTAGTGACAGAATTAGACTTGGAAATACACAGTAGCGGGTGTGTGTGAAGTTATTCTGAATGACCCAATGTGCACCTTGAATATTATATACCCTTTTAGGGATAGATTTCAAATAGCTCTGATATAGCAGAAACCACTAAATTATGAAATTGTTAAATTGGGAATTGTATTTAAACCCAGAACAAAAAATGTGCTTTGACGGACACTAAATAACTTTCCCAGCCACAACAGGACAGCGTTAACGAGAGATTTAGCAGGATATAAATTTGAGGCCTAGTATTTAGGCGCTGGGTGACAGGTATGGGTTTAGTGACAGAATTAGACTTGGAAATACACAGTAGCGGGTGTGTGTGAAGTTATTCTGAATGACCCAATGTGCACCTTGAATATTATATACCCTTTTAGGGATAGATTTCAAATAGCTCTGATATAGCAGAAACCACTAAATTATGAAATTGCTAAATTGGGAATTGTATTTCAACCCAGAACAAAAAATGTGCTTTGACGGACACTAAATAACTTTCCCAGCCACAACAGGACAGCGTTAACGAGAGATTTAGCAGGATATAAATTTGAGGCCTAGTATTTAGGCGCTGGGTGACAGGTATGGGTTTAGTGACAGAATTAGACTTGGAAATACACAGTAGCGGGTGTGTGTGAAGTTATTCTGAATGACCCAATGTGCACCTTGAATATTATATACCCTTTTAGGGATAGATTTCAAATAGCTCTGATATAGCAGAAACCACTAAATTATGAAATTGTTAAATTGGGAATTGTATTTAAACCCAGAACAAAAAATGTGCTTTGACGGACACTAAATAACTTTCCCAGCCACAACAGGACAGCGTTAACGAGAGATTTAGCAGGATATAAATTTGAGGCCTAGTGTTTAGGCGCTGGGTGACAGGTATGGGTTTAGTGACAGAATTAGACTTAGAAATACACAGTAGCGGGTGTGTGTGAAGTTATTCTGAATGACCCAATGTGCACCTTGAATATTATATACCCTTTTAGGGATAGATTTCAAATATCTCTGATATAGCAGAAACCACTAAATTATGAAATTGCTAAATTGGGAATTGTATTTCAACCCAGAACAAAAAATGTGCTTTGACGGACACTAAATAACTTTCCCAGCCACAACAGGACAGCGGTAACGAGAGATTTAGCAGGATATAAATTTGAGGCCTAGTATTTAGGCGCTGGGTGACAGGTATGGGTTTAGTGACAGAATTAGACTTGGAAATACACAGTAGCGGGTGTGTGTGAAGTTATTCTGAATGACCCAATGTGCACCTTGAATATTATATACCCTTTTAGGGATAGATTTCAAATAGCTCTGATATAGCAGAAACCACTAAATTATGAAATTGTTAAATTGGGAATTGTATTTAAACCCAGAACAAAAAATGTGCTTTGACGGACACTAAATAACTTTCCCAGCCACAACAGGACAGCGTTAACGAGAGATTTAGCAGGATATAAATTTGAGGCCTAGTATTTAGGCGCTGGGTGACAGGTATGGGTTTAGTGACAGAATTAGACTTGGAAATACACAGTAGCGGGTGTGTGTGAAGTTATTCTGAATGACCCAATGTGCACCTTGAATATTATATACCCTTTTAGGGATAGATTTCAAATAGCTCTGATATAGCAGAAACCACTAAATTATGAAATTGCTAAATTGGGAATTGTATTTCAACCCAGAACAAAAAATGTGCTTTGACGGACACTAAATAACTTTCCCAGCCACAACAGGACAGCGTTAACGAGAGATTTAGCAGGATATAAATTTGAGGCCTAGTATTTAGGCGCTGGGTGACAGGTATGGGTTTAGTGACAGAATTAGACTTGGAAATACACAGTAGCGGGTGTGTGTGAAGTTATTCTGAATGACCCAATGTGCACCTTGAATATTATATACCCTTTTAGGGATAGATTTCAAATAGCTCTGATATAGCAGAAACCACTAAATTATGAAATTGCTAAATTGGGAATTGTATTTAAACCCAGAACAAAAAATGTGCTTTGACGGACACTAAATAACTTTCCCAGCCACAACAGGACAGCGTTAACGAGAGATTTAGCAGGATATAAATTTGAGGCCTAGTATTCAGGCGCTGGGTGACAGGTATGGGTTTAGTGACAGAATTAGACTTAGAAATACACAGTAGCGGGTGTGTGTGAAGTTATTCTGAATGACCCAATGTGCACCTTGAATATTATATACCCTTTTAGGGATAGATTTCAAATAGCTCTGATATAGCAGAAACCACTAAATTATGAAATTGCTAAATTGGGAATTGTATTTCAACCCAGAACAAAAAATGTGCTTTGACGGACACTAAATAACTTTCCCAGCCACAACAGGACAGCGGTAACGAGAGATTTAGCAGAATATAAATTTGAGGCCTAGTATTTAGGCGCTGGGTGACAGGTATGGGTTTAGTGACAGAATTAGACTTGGAAATACACAGTAGCGGGTGTGTGTGAAGTTATTCTGAATGACCCAATGTGCACCTTGAATATTATATACCCTTTTAGGGATAGATTTCAAATAGCTCTGATATAGCAGGAACCACTAAATTATGAAATTGCTAAATTGGGAATTGTACTTCAACCCAGAACAAAAAATGTGCTTTGACGGACACTAAATAACTTTCCCAGCCACAACAGGACAGCGGTAACGAGAGATTTAGCGGGATATAAATTTGAGGCCTAGTATTTAGGCGCTGGGTGACCGGTATGGATTTAGTGACAGAATTAGACTGGGATATGGCCAAAAAATAACCACACTATTGCTGGTTAAATGCACTTGGTGACGGGCGCAGCTTGCCCCTGATTTAGTATATGGCCAAAAAATGAACCGACTATTGCTGGTTAAATGCACTTGGTGTCACAGCTTGACGCACCACACTACTGAGGGTTAAATGCACTTGGTGACGGGCGCAGCTTGCCCCTGATGTAGTATATGGCCAAAAAATGAACAGACTATTGCTGGTTAAATGCACTTGGTGTGACAGCTTCACCCTGATGTAGGCTTTAGCCAAAAAACAACCACACCATTGAGGGTTAAATGCACTTGGTGACAGGCGCAGCTTGCCCCTGATTTAGTATATGGCCAAAAAAATGAACAGACTATTGCTGGTTAAATGCACTTGGTGTGACAGCTTCACCCTGATGTAGGCTTTAGCCAAAAAACAACCACACCATTGAGGGTTAAATGCACTTGGTCGCAGCTTGGATGCACTTGGTCGCAGCACCGCACAAGACACAAAATGGCCGCCGATCACCCCAGAAAAAAGTGACTGACAAACGGTCTGGGCAGCCTAAAAACAGTGAGTGAGCATTTGAATTTCAGCAGCTCAATGATGCACAGCTGCAGATCGATCGATTAATCAAGTGAAGTCCTTTGGAGGAGTTAATCTGCCTAATCTCGCCCTACTGTCGCATCCGCAACCTCTCCCTACGCTAATCAAAGCAGAGTGACGGGCGGCGCTATGTGACTCCAGCTTAAATAGAGGCTGGGTCACATGGTGCTCTGGCCAATCACAGCCATGCCAATAGTAGGCATGGCTGTGACGGCCTCTTGGGGCAAGTAGTATGACGCTTGTTGATTGGCTGCTTTGCAGCCTTTCAAAAAGCGCCAAGAAAGCGTTACAAAAGCGCCAAGAAAGCGACGAACACCGAACCCGAACCCGGACTTTTACGAAAATGTCCGGGTTCGGGTCCGTGTCACGGACACCCCAAAATTCGGTACGAACCCGAACTATACAGTTCGAGTTCGCTCATCCCTATAAGTAACTCAAGTGGCTCAATGATAGAAAACAGAGGGTGGTTATTAACGGTACACACTCAGATTGGGTCACTGTCACTAGTGGGGTACCTCAGGGGTCAGTATTGGGCCCTATTCTCTTCAATATATTTATTAATGATCTTGTAGAAGGCTTGCTTAGTAAAGTATCAATTTTTCGCAGATGACACTAAACTGTGTAAAGTAATTAACACTGAAGAGGACAGTATACTACTGCAGAGGGATCTAGATAGATTGGAGGCTTGGGCAGATAAGTGGCAGATGAGGTTTAACACTGACAAATGTAAAGTTATGTACATGGGAAGGAATAATGCAAGTCACCCGTACATACTAAATTATAAAACACTAGGTAACACTGACATGGAAAAGGATCTAGGAATTTTAATAAACAGCAAACTAAGCTGCAAAAACCAGTGTCAGGCAGCTGCTGCCAAGGCCAATAAGATAATGGGTTGCATCAGAAGCGGCATAGATGCCCGTGATAAGAACATAGTCCTACTACTTTACAAATCGCTAGTCAGACCACACATAGAGTACTGTGTACAGTTCTGGGCTCCTGTAAACAAGGCAGACATAGCAGAGCTGGAGAGGGTTCAGAGGAGGGCAACTAAATTAATAACTGGAATGGGGCAACTACAGTACCCAGAAACATGATCAAAATTATGGTTATTCACTTTAGAAAAAAGACTGAGGGGAGATCTAATTACAATATATAAATATATCAGGGGTCAGTACAGAGATCTATTCCATCATCTATTTATCCCCAGGACTGTGACTGTGACGAGGGGACACCCTCTGCGTCTGGAGGAAAGAAGGTTTGTACACAAACATAGAAAATCATTCTTTACGGTAAGAGCAGTGAGACTATGGAACCCTCTGCCTGAGGAGGTAGTGATGGTGAGTACAATAAAGGAATTCAAGAGGGGCCTGGATGTATTTCTGGAGCGTAATAATATTACAGGCTATAGCTACTAGAGAGAGGTGGTTGATCCAGGGAGTTATTCTGATTGCCTGATTGGAGTTGGGAAGGAATTTTTTATTCCCCTAAAGTGCGGAAAATTTGCTTCTACCTCACAGTTTTTTTTTGCCTTCCTCTGGATCAACTTGCAGGATAACAGGCCGAACTGGATGGACAGATGTCTTTTTTCAGCCTTATGTACAAACCGGATTCCCAAAAAGTTGGGACACTAAACAAATTGTGAATAAAAACTGAATGCAATGATGTGGAGATGGCAAATGTCAATATTTTATTTGTAATAGAACGTAGATGACAGATCAAACGTTTTATCCGAGTAAATGTATCATTTTAAAGGAAAAATACGTTGATTCAAATTTTCACTGTGTCAACAAATCCCAAAAAAGTTGGGACAAGTAGCAATAAGAGGCTGGAAAAAGTAGATTTGAGCATAACGAAGAGCTGGAAGACCAATTAACACTAATTAGGGCAATTGGCAACATGATTGGGTATAAAAAGAGCTTCTCGGAGTGGCAGTGTCTTTTAGAAGCCAAGATGGGTAGAGGATCACCAATTCCCACAATGTTGCGCAGAAAGATAGTGGAACAATATCAGAAAGGTGTTACCCAGCGAAAAATTGCAAAGACTTTGCATCTATCATCTGAAGATTCAGAGAATCTGGAACAATCTCTGTGCGTAAGGGTCAAGGCCGTAAAACCATACTGGATGCCCGTGATCTCCGGGCCCTTAAACGACACTGCACCACAAACAGGAATGCTACTGTAAAGGAAATCACAGAATGGGCTCAGGAATACTTCCAGAAACCATTGTCAGTGAACACAATCCACCGTGCCATCCGCCGTTGCCAGCTGAAACTCTACAGTGCAAAGAAGAAGCCATTTCTAAGCAAGATCCACAAGCTCAGGCGTTTTCACTGGGCCAGGGATCATTTAAAATGGAGTGTGGCAAAATGGAAGACTGTTCTGTGGTCAGACGAGTCACGATTCAAAGTTCTTTTTGGAAATCTGGGACGCCATGTCATCCGGACCAAACAGGACAAGGACAACCCAAGTTGTTATCAACGCTTAGTTCAGAAGCCTGCATCTCTGATGGTATGGGGTTGCATGAGTGTGTGTGGCATGGGCAGCTTGCATGTCTGGAAAGGCACCATCAATGCAGAAAAATATATTCAGGTTCTAGAACAACATATGCTCCCATCCAGACGTCATCTCTTTCAGGGAAGACCCTGCATTTTTCAACAAGATAATGCCAGACCACATTCTGCATCAATGACAACATCATGGCTGCGTAGGAGAAGGATCCGGGTACTGAAATGGCCAGTCTGCAGTCCAGATCTTTCACCTATAGAGAACATTTGGCGCATCATAAAGAGGAAGGTGCAACAAAGAAGGCCCAAGACGATTGAACAGTTAAGAGGCCTGTATTAGACAAGAATGGGAGAGCATTCCTATTTCTAAACTTGAGAAACTGGTCTCCTCGGTCCCCAGACGTCTGTTGAGTGTTGTAAAAAGAAGGGGAGATGTCACACAGTGGTGAAAATGGCCTTGTCCCAACTTTTTGGGGATTTGTTGACACCATGAAATTCTGATTCAACATATTTTTCCCTTAAAATGGTACATTTTCTCAGTTTAAACTTTTGTTCCGTGATTTATGTTCTATTCTGAATAAAATATCAGAAGTTGGCACCTCCACATCATTGCATTCAGTTTTTATTCACAACTTGTATAGTGTCCCAACTTTTTGGGAATCCGGTTTGTACTATGTTACTATGTTACACCCGCTGGGCTTCAGATGCCAGGAATGGAGCTTCGACCTCAGCCCACTAGTCACGGGATAGCTTTTCCCCGATGGCCACTTTCTTGTACATCGCCAGCTAGGTTTTGATGTCGTCTGCGGTGGTTATCTTGGGAATCACGGCACTGACTGCTTTCCGGGCATCGTGGACGCTCGGGGTTGCTCCTGCTGTCTCCAAAGACATCACGTATTGTAGCAGCAACTGGTTAGTCTCCTGCTGCTACTTATTAGCCTTGCGTTGCTGCAGGTTTGTTTCTCGCTGCTGCAGATTAGCCTCCATGAGGGCCTTCACAACAGCCTCCATTTTGTCTTGGGGCGCAGTACAGAGGAAAAATACAAGTTCTTGACTCAAAACATCAGTGTTTATTCGCACTTGAGGCAATTGCACAAAACAGCACGTAACTTTGCAGTCTTGGTGTTAATTCACACACAATGGAAAGTTCATATAACAAAGGTCACCTTGCTGACAGTTCTACTTCCAGTAGTCCACTGCAGGCTTTAGGGGCCTGTTTCCACAGCATGCAGCTCTCGGCCCTCCAGCATGGCACAAAGCCTCAGATCCCAAAAACAGAGACATCTCTGCTGAGCCCAGCTGCCTACTTAAGGACAGCCAGGTGCTGCCAAAACCCGAATCGGCACTTAAACTCCGGTCCAGTATTTGACCTTACCTGGCTGGAAAGCAGCCCAGCCACACATGCTGGGAGGAAAATACCTTCCTTGCCAAACACAACCTCTCACTGTGTCACTATATATACAGTCAGGTCCATAAATATTGGGATATGGACACAATTCTAACATTTTTGGCTCTATACACCACCACAATGGATTTGAAATGAAAGGAACACGATGTGCTTTAACTGCAGACTGCCAGCCTCAATTTGAGGGTATTTACATCCAAATCAGGTGAACTGTGTAGGAATTAAAACAGTTTGCATATATGCCTTCCACTTGTTAAGGGACCAAAAGTAATGGGACAATTGGCTTCTCAGCTTGAATTCCCATCTTTTCCTTCGCTTCAATGGCCAGGTGTGTGTTAGTCCCTCATTATCCCAATTACAATGAGCAGATAAAATGTCCAGAGTTCATTTCAAATATGCTATTTGCATTTGGAATCTGTTGCTGTCAACTCTCAAGATGAGATCCAAAGAGCTGTCACTATCAGTGAAGCAAGCCATCATTAGGCTTAAAAATCAAAGCAAACCCATCAGAGAGATAGCAAAAACATTAGGCGTGGCCAAAACAACTGTTTGGAACATTCTTAAAAAGAAGGAATACACCGGTAAGCTCAGCAACACCAAAAGACCCAGAAGAATACAGAAAACAACTCGGGTGGATGACCGAATAATTATTTCCCTGGTGAAGAAAACACCCTTCACAACAATTGGCCAGATCAAGAACACTCTCCAAGAGGTAGTTATATGTGTGTCAAACTCAGCAGTCACTCACCAGAGTGAATACAGAGGGTTCACCACAAGATGTAAACCATTGGTGAGCCTCAAAAACAGGAAGGCCAGATTAGAGTTTGCCAAACGACATCTAAAAAAGCCTTCACAGTTCTGGAACAACATCCTATGGACAGATGAGACCAAGATCATCCCAGAGTGATGGCAAGAGAAGAGTATGGAGAAGGAAAGGAACTGCTCATGATCCTAAGCGTACCACCTCATTAGTGAAGCATGGTTGTGGTAGTGTCACAGCGTGGGCATGTATGGATGCCAATAGAACTGGTTCTCTTGTATTTATTGATGATGTGACTGCTGACAAAAGCAGCAGGATGAATTCTGAAGTGTTTCGGGCAATATTATCAGCTCATATTCAGCCAAATGCTTTGGAACTCATTGGACGGCGCTTCACAGTGCAGATGGACAATGACCCAAAGCATACTGAAAAAGAAACCAAAGAGTTTTTTAAGGGAAAGAAGTGGAATGTTATACAATGGCCAAGTCAATCACCTGACCTGAATCCGATTGAGCATGCATTTTCACTGAAGGGAAAATGCCCCAAAAACAAGCAGGAACTGAAGGCAGTTGCAGTAGAGGCCTGGCAGAGCATCACTAGCGTCTGGTGATGTCTATGTGTTCCAGACTTCAGGCTGTAATTGACTGCAAAGGATTTGCAACCAAGTATTAAAAAGTGAAAGTTTGATTTATGATTATTATTCTGTACCATTACTTTTGGTTCCTTAACAAGTGGGAGGCACATATGCAAACTGTTATAATTCCTACACTGTTGACCTGATTTGGATGTAAATACCCTTAAATTAAAGCACCCCCACACCATCACACCTCCTCTTCCATGCTTCACGGTGGGAACCAGGCATGTAGAGTCCATCCGTTCAACTTTTCTGCGTCGTACAAAGACACGGTGGTTGGAACCAAAGATCTCAAATTTGGACTCATCAGACCAAAGCACAGATTTCCACTGGTCTAATGTCCATTACTTGTGTTCTTTAGCCCAAACAAGTCTCTTCTGCTTGTTGCCTGTCCTTAGCAGTGGTTTCCTAGCAGATATTCTACCATGAAGGCCTGATTCACACAGTCTCCTCTTAACAGTTGTTCTAGAGATGTGTCTGATGCTAGAACTCTGTGTGGCATTGACCTGGTCTCTAATCTGAGCTGCTGTTAACCTGCGATTTCTGAGGCTGGTGACTCGGATGAACTTATCCTCCGCAGCAGAGGTGACTCTTTGTCTTCCTTTCCTGGGGCAGTCCGCATGTGAGCCAGTTTCTTTGTAGCGCTTGATGATTTTTGTGACTGCATTTGGGGACACTTTCAAAGTTTTCCCAATTTTTCAGACTGACTGACCTTCATTTCTCGTTTTTCTTTACTTAGCTGCTTTTTTCTTGCCATAATACAAATTCTAACAGTCTATTCAGTAGGACTATCAGCTGTGTATCCACCTGACTTCTCCACAACGCAACTGATGGTCCCAACCCTATTTATAAGGCAAATCCCACTTATTAAACCTGACAGGGCACACCTGTGAAGTGAAAACCATTTCAGGTGACTACCTCTTGAAGCTCATCAAGAGAATGCCAAGGGTGTGCAAAGCAGTAATCAAAGCAAAAGGTGGCTACTTTGAAGAACCTAGAATATTACATATTTTCAGTTGTTTCACACTTTTTTGTTATGTATATAATTCCACATGTGTTAATTCATAGTTTTGATGCATTCAGTGTGAATCTACAATTTTCATAGTCATGAAAATAAAGAAAACTCTTTGAATGAGAAGGTGTGTCCAAACTTTTGGTCTGTACTGTATATATATATTTACTGTTTGTTACTCAGTCTAAACAGGTGGTCCAACATATTGCTGTTTTTATCTTGCTCACCTGTTGCAGCATTCATACGTAATCTGTTAACCCCTTATGGATCGGGCTCACTTTCACCTTAAGGACCAGGACATTTTTTGCAAATCTGACCAGTGTCACTTTATGTAGTGATAACTTTAAAACGTTTTGACTTATCCAAGCCAGTCTGAGATTGTTTTTTCATCACATATTGTACTTCATGACACTGGTAAAATGGAGTCCAAAAAATTCATTTTCAATTATAAAAAAATACAGAATTTACTAAACATTTTGAAAAATTAGCAAATTTCCAAGTTTCAATTTCTCTACTAGTTATTACTTTACATTCCCTATATATCTACTTCATGTTTGGATCATTTTGGGAATTACATTTTATTTTCTGGGGACATTACAAGGCTTAGTAGTTTAGAAGCATATCTTGAAATTCTTCAGAAATTTTCAAAAACCCACTTTTTAAGTACCAGTTCAGGTCTGAAGTCACTTTTTGAGGCTTACATAATAGAAACCACCTGAAAAAAATTAATGCATTCTAGAAGCTACACCCCTCAAGGTATTCAAAACTGATTTTACAAACGTTGTTAACCCTTTAGGTGTTCTACAAGAGCTATTTGCAAATGGAGATGAAATTTAAGAATTTTAATTTTTTTGGCAAATTTTCCATTTTAATCTATTTTTTTCCAGTAACAAAGCAAGGGTAGCAGCCAAACAAAACTCAATATTTATTGCCCTGATTCTTTAGTTTGCAGAAACATCCCACATGTGGTCGTAAACTACTGGATGGGTACACGGTAGGGCGTAGAGGGAAAGGAGTGCTGTGTTGTTTTTGGATGGCAGATTTTGCTGGACTGGTTTATTTACACCATGTCCCATTTGAAGGCCCCCTGATGCACCCCTAGAGTAGAAACTCCATAAAAGTGACCCTATTTTGGAAACTACGGGATAAGGTGGCAGTTTTGTTGGAACTATTTTTAGGTTACATATGAATTTTACATTTTTGTGAGGCAAGGTTAGCAAAAATATAAATTCAGAAATGTCATCTCCATTTGCCATGAACAGTGTTGAGGAAGGGTGGAGCGTGTTGTATGGGTGTATGTATGTGTATGTATTGGCGGTGCAGAGGGCGATGTGCGCAGATGTGCCCAGCACCTGTGCCCATCCGCCTCCGATATTCCCCAGGGGCTCATCCATGCCCCTGTGGGAATTCATATAGTGTGGCCCGCGAATACATATACATATATACATGTGTATATATGTGATGTGCCCCTTTAATCAATATATATATATGTGGCCCCTTGATATTGCCCCCTTGATATATATGTGGCCCCTTGATATTGCCCCCTTGATATATATATATGTGCCCCTTGACATGCCCCCTTGATATATATGTGGCCCCTTGATATTGCCCCCTTGATATATATATATGTGCCCCTTGACATGCCCCCTTGAAATATATATGTGCCCCCTTGATATTGCCCCCTTTGATATATATGTGCCCCCTTTATGCCCCCATATGTACTGTCCGTTCATATATGCTTATAGATGTGCCCCAAGCATCTATGGACATATATGCCGGAATCATGCTGCCTGCTGGAGGGGTGGAGGAGACCGACAGTTGGACAATCATGTCCAGCGTCGGCCTCTACGAAGGACAGAGGATCAATGAGATCCTCTGCCCTTTGTCACCATCTCCGATCGCGCCGGAGATGGTACGCCTAACAGAGACATGGGAACAAAGAGTTCCCATGCCCCTGTGAGTGGCTGACCTCCGGCGCTGTAATTACAGCGCCGGAGGTAGGCGGCCGCTTCACAGGCGGGAGGATCAAAGGATCCCCCCCCTGGAAGCGCGCTCCAAGATCCTCGGGCCGGCGCGGTGACGTCACATCACCGCGCCGGCCCACGTGTTCAAAGGAGGACTGCGAGCGGGCGCCGCCAAGTTTAAATAGGCGGGCGGCGCTCCGCTCAGCAGTCGGAGAAACCACCGGGCAGGACATCATCCCCTGGACTGACGAGCCCCCCTGGACAACGAGCAGACCCTAAGTATCGCCAATAACCCCCCACTATCTCCTATTAAGCCCCCCCACTATCCCACCAACGATTAACCCCTCAATAACCCCCCACTATCCCACCAACGAAACCCCATTAACCCCCCACTATCTCCTATTAAGCCCCCCCACTATCCCACCAACGATTAACCCCTCCATAACCCCCACTATCCCACCAACGAAACCCCATTCCTATTAAGCCCCCCACTATCCCACCAACGATTAACCCCTGCCATACCTCCATTATATTAACCCCTGCCATACCCTCATTCCCCTGGTATTAACCCCTGCCATACCCTCATTCCTTTGGTTCCCCTGATTAACCCCTGCCATACCCTCATCCCCTGGTAACCCCTGCCATACCCTCATTCCCTTGGTTCCCCTGATTAACCCCTGCCATACCCCCATTCCCTTGGTTATCACCCCTGCATTGGTTTGTGGTCTGCTTTACCCCAGCAAGACCACCGTTAACCCTCGTCGTGCCCCCTAGGGATAGAATATTAGTCAGGTGGGTGGGTTGTTAATGTTACTTGTATGTATGTATTGTATAGTTAGTTTGTGGGTGGAATTTGGGAACGTGTAGAGTAGTTGAGTACTGTATATTTAGTGTTGTGTTGTCAGTATTGCGTGCGTAGTGTATTGTAATAAATACTGTGTTACTTGTACCCTTTGTATAGTGTGTACTTGTTAGCGGTAGTAAGTAAGGCGCATGCAGCTAGTATAGTGATTAGTGTAAGGCATAGCGAAGATATTGTGTAATTGTTATATAAAGGCATAAATAGGCGGAGTCATCACTAGACGGCTCCTCCTATTTAGGAATATTAATTATCGATATTCGCATAATATTGGTGATTAATATTCCCCCTTTACATTGGCGAGCCAGGCCCACTGCGTGGATTTTGCATTTGTTTTTGGTCTTAAGGCTGAGGGTTGCTGATACTGTGAATTATCGGGCAGGAGAGACGCGGTCAGCGGAGTGTCTGAGCGTCTAGGACCCGATAATTGGACAGGAGAAGCGATACTTCCCTTACAGTATCAGAAATAAAACAAAATCTTTTGCAGAGAATCTATAATCTATCTGTGTACTAATATTTTTGTATTTGCTTTACACGTCACCGTCGCTGGGGTGTGAAGAAGGATACGTCACGGAAAGAGATCCATCTTCGTTGGAGGTACATAGAAGTCCGGCTGGTCGGGAAGAAGCGTTCCGGAAGAAAAGGACTTCTTTCAAGCAGCTGCAAGGGACGGGAAAGTACAGCACCAACAAGAAGATGGAGGCTCAGAAAAATGTGAGTATGAACTTCTCCACACTCCAACACTTAGCCAAAAATAGCACTTTTAATCCCATTGTTCCTACTACATACAAATCCGCTGAGCTGCTGTGGTCCGCTTTACTGGACCAGGCTTACGCTCATGACCGGGTTTGTATTAGTAGGAGTGTCTTCAATAAGACCACCAAACGCCTCCAAATGCTAGCCAAATTGGTTCTTTCCTATGAGGATACCATTTGGAAGGCGGAACACATAGAGACACTTACCAGCACAAGAAAGGCAGGGGAGGTTGCGGACAAGGCAAACTTCCACTGCAATTGTTGTGTTGATAACTGTAAAAGAATTCACACACTAGAGGTTCAATTACAAGAGGAAGCCCAGTGTACAGTCGAGAGGGGAAGAGAAATCTGTGTGTTAGAGTCGAGACTCTCGGATAAGGACAGTCTCTACTCTGATATGGACAGAGAGCTACTCCGGCTGTACACTGAGATTAATCAGTATAGGAACAATACGGTATCTACGGATGCCCTGATTGTTCAGATGAGGGAGGACCTGGCTGCAAAGACGCAAACCATTGCAGACTTGCAGCGGGCAATCTCCAATTTGTCCAGGCCTAGTACCAACGGTATGGTGCCCACGAAACAAGTTTGTGTTTTGGGAACGGCACAGGAGGAGACAGCGGCGACAGCGCCAAGGTCTTCGACGGATAATACATCCGCAGTGGTAGACACTAGGGGACATGTGGAGCGGTCACTACGATTCACCCCGACACCCGTTACCAGGAACAGGACAACGGTTGGGGAGAGGAGAGTGGAGGATATTCCGCTTCCAATCCGCCAACACGTACGGAAAAACAGGAAGAGATGTATCCTAACCATTCAAGTATGGAAAGGATAAACTTCCTGTTACAGATCTGCAAGGAGATCCTGAAATATGATCCCCATGTAGATCCGTTCGCTTCATGCAATATTTTCGAAGGTCACTGTAACAAATATTCAGTGGCTCCGGAATATCGCATGGAGCTGTTCAGATTATGGTTACCAACACACCTTAATCAAAGGTATGAGGTAACGGGGAGGATGCAACCCACGAATGGCCAGTTTCATGATAAGGAAGAACGTCTCTCCATACTCACGAGACTGGCCACGGGTCACTGGGATGTCACTCCAGAGGTCCTGTCAAAATTCAAGCCTACTATACATGATGAACCCTTGTCATTGTGTAGTCGGTTTGAAGCAATGTACAGGAGGGTTACCAAAGATCAGGGTATTGGGATTCCACAAGGCATGGTGCGCATGTTTGTGGAAAAATTCCCATACCTTGATACTGCAATCCGGCTGAGTGCAGCTAGGGAGCCATCCCTCACGGACGCAGCCATGATTATTGAGCAGTGTAGACAAGACATACTGCTCAGTAAGAGGTCTGTGAAAGTGAGGGAGCGTGTGCCTGTATACGGTAGGTCACAAGACGACCGGGTACAACACACGAGGTATACATCCACCGTTCGCCCCACGGCCCCACTGTTGGAAAGGGCAGGAAACTTTCGTTGTTTCCTGTGCTTACAAGAGGGGCATATAAAAAGAAATTGTCCAAAGTGGTTAAACATTAACCGGACAAATTCGGATAAAAATGGCAATAATAACGGTTTCAGGATGAAACCCAATTTTGCCAGGCCTGTGGGGGGACAGGGTGATATGAATCTGGGACATTCATCAGGGCAAGCACCAAAATGCTTGGCGGTCATGAATGTCCCAGGGGGCGTGGAATCAAGAGATTCCACACCTAAGGATCAGGAACAGAGCGCAAGAGTGGCAGTATGTACCACACAAGTACCTACTGGGAGTCTGGTGGATATCGAATGAGGATTAGGGGTCCCTAAAGAGTTGGCACCAGTATGTCCAATCATACTGGATCCTTCAGGGAGACCCCATATAAAAGCCACGATAAAAGATAAAGAAACGGAAATCATGCTTGATACTGGGGCGGAAATTTCCATTACCAATATCAAGCATGATCTACTCCCCAACAGCCCTCAGTGTGTGGTGATCGGATTTGATCACCAACAAGGGGGAGTGAAGGCCCACAGAATTGATGAGGTAATCATTCAGATTACCAGGTGCACTACCCTCAGGATACCCATGTGGTATTACCCCGGTTCTGATAACATTATCGGAACCGATGTAATGACACAAAATGGGTGGATCCTGGATCTGGCAAATTGCATTGTGTGGAGAGGTCCCAGACGAGCCAAGGTGTTTGTCATTCAACGCCAGTATCTGGGACCACCTTTGCCAGCAGTAGATAACTCTACTGATGTGCTGGAACACAAGTGGCCTGAGGTCTCACACAATCCAGACCTTGAGCCTATTGTGTACAAGCACCCAGATCTGTGGGCCCAAAGTAAGAATGACTGTGGCAGACTTATTGGCGTTTTGTTAGACATAGAGGGTCCTGACCCTCCACCTCAACGCCAATATCGATTTCCACCAGAGGCCACCCATTCAATTATGGACACAATCCTTGAATTGAAGCCTAGGGGTGTGGTCATTGAGGGCAACTCAAAGTGCAACAATGCCCTCTGGCCAGTTAAGAAAAAGGACACGAATGCACGGAGGCTGACCATAGACCTCCGTGTCCTTAACAAATACACCCCAATGTCAGCCCCGGTGGTGGCCCAAACTCCCGACATCATGGCCAGAATAAGTGGCGAAAGCCGCGTATTCTCGACCATCGATGTTGCCAACGGGTTCTTCTCCATCGAACTCACGGAGTCGTGTCGGTACAAATTTGCCTTCACGGTGGGGGACAAACAGTACATGTTTGCGGTACTGCCCCAGGGGTTCCATAGCAGCCCCACGTATTTCCATCAGGCATTGGCGGCTGTGCTGAGTGTATTCTCACGACCGGAATGCCTTTTACAATACGAGGATGACTTGCTTTTGCATACAGAAACCATGGAGGAACATGGTTCTGTTGAAAGAGCTGCTAGGACTCCTGGCAAAGTCAGGACTCAAACTGAGTCCCCATAAGGCAAATCTGGCTAAAGCAGAGGTAACTTTCCTTGGGGTCCAAATTTCCTGTGGAACCAAAGGTATCAGGACGGCCCGTGTGGAAGCCATGGTAAAGTTACCCAGGCCTGGCACCCTTCAGGATTTGAGAAAATTCCTGGGGGTCGCCAACTTCATGAGGGAGTTCATAGAGGATTTCGCGGCCAAAGCGAAACCTCTCTACGAACTCCTTCGGGGAGAGGAACCCTCAATCAAAGGATGGTCCGATGCACAGGAAGAGGCCTTTTCAACCCTGAAAAGGGACCTCTCCTCGGCGCCTGTGTTGGCCACTCCACATTCAGATGGGGAACTGGCCATACAGGCGCATGCAGGGATCGAGTCTATCGCAGCGGTCCTGGTACAGAAAGTAGGCTACGAGACCAGACCGCTGGGATACTTCTCCAGGCTGCTTTTGCCCGTCGAATGAGGGTTCGATTAATGCGCCAAGCAATTGGCAGCCATACACTATGCTGTTAAGACCACTGAGCATATTGTTGGCTTCCGGCCCCTCACTTTGCAGACTCCACATTCACCGTTGACCCTTTTACTCCGTGATACTCTCCCTGGAGTCTCCCAACAGAGATTCGGGAGATGGATCATGGATCTCAGCGGCCGGAATCTGCAGGTGGACCACAAGGCCAAGTATGTTCTGTCCCAGTTGCTTAACCTGACTGGAACTGAACATGACTGTGGCCAACCGGTAATGGACAACTCTCCACAGATGTTCAGGACTGACAAGCATCCAGATGACAGAGTCATCTTTGTTGATGGCTCTCGGTTCTATCTGGATGGGGAATATGTCACAGGTTTTGCTGTGCTGGATGAGACCACTGGTACCCAGAGTCTTGTCCGGTTACCGGGTCACATGTCAGCACAGCGGGCAGAGTTGGAGGCTGTTAAAGAGGCTCTGCTTCTTCACCCTCCAGGGAAACGAACTATATATAGCGACAGCTCATATGTAGTTCGCTCCCTCACATTGCACCTGGACGTTTGGAAGAGAAGAGGATTTGTGGACAGCCAAAACAAACCTCTGGCTCATGTGTCAGTCCTGAAGGAGCTGTGGGAGTGGGGTATGGCACACGTGGCGGAAGCAGCCATCATAAAAATCCCGGCGCATCAAAAAGGGGATGAACCTTTGACAATAGGTAACAACCAGGCAGACGAACTGGCAAAACTAGCAGCAGTATCTGGGACCTTTAGGGAACCAGGCACTGAGCCACTGCCCGCATTCCGGATTGCAGCACATACCCATCTGAGTGACAGCCCGGTGTCATTCGAGGAGGAACAAGCTAAGGATCCTCTTCTAATGACACACATCCAAGTACCACAGCATCCCTGGTCCTTACAACAGGGGATCCTGTGTTACGACACCGGTACACAGTCGCTTCCTCTCCCGGTGGTTCCTCAGCATCTGCAAGCAGAGCTGACACGGTTGAACCACCAAATGTTTGGACATCTTGGCCGGAATAAGCTCTTGCCTCTCCTGAGAGACAAATTGTACTGGCCCGGAATGTCCAACACAGTAGAGGAGGTTACGCAACAGTGCCTGGTGTGTGCTCAGGTTAACCCAAGGGCATCTGCCTTGAAGCCAGTGTTACAGCGGGTTCCTCCTGCCGATGGTCCATGGTCCGCTATCCAAATTGATTTCATCGGACCTTTGCCAACTGGGAGTCGTAACTGTCGTTACGCCCTGGTGGTAGTGGATGTCTTCTCGAAGTGGGTAGAAGCCATCCCTACGGTCAATGATTCGGCCTCCACCACTGCCCGTGTTCTCTGGGAACAAGTTCTGTCACGATGGGGGTTACCCAGATTGATAGAATCCGACAGAGGGACCCATTTCACGGGTAAGGTCATGAAAGCGCTTTGTGGTCTCCTAGACATAAAGCAAAGGTTTCATGTCCCTTATCACCCTCAGTCAGCAGGCATCGTGGAGCGGATGAACCGGACCATCAAAACCCGGCTTTCCAAGGCACTGCTGGAGAAAGGTTCCTCTTGGGTAACCTCTCTTCCAGCTGTGCTAATGGGTATCCGAGCCACAGAGGCCTCTAGTACCGGTATCTCCCCATTTGAACTCATGACCGGACGTAAGATGCCCCTATGTCTACCAAACAAACCCCAAGTGTCGGAGCCCACGAAGAACGCCATCGCCAGGGACTTGTTTCTTCAACAGGTTCAGCAGAACCTGAAGGAGTTACTGCCTCATGCAGCTATACGGTTACACAAACTGTATCTACAGGGGGAAACACCTATGCCCTCTGTAGGAGAAATGGTAATGGTGAAAGTCTTTCGTCGGGCCGGCCCATGGGACGCAAACTGGGAAGGACCATACAAGGTCCTTGAAGTGATGGGGGACACCATGCTGAAGGTACAAAGGCCTATCACGAGCAAGAAGAAATCCCGTAGACGCCAGGAAGTTTTTTGGATTCACATCGACCAGGCCAAAGCCACCCGAGCCTCCCCAACTCAATAACGAAGACCGTTCCGAGTTGGGTGAGGGGGGGGGGGAGGTCAGGGCTTGGTGGGTCAAATGTAAATCCAATACACTTAACACATTCCATCTCATTGCAGAACACAAGAGAGAGACACTCCATGGGACCACACTGCCAGGGAAGAGCTAGGCATTCTCTGAATGGGATACGTATCCAGCTTGTGACACTAGTGGTAAGCATGTTGATGGCGGGCTCAGCCTCTTCAGGGGAGGACCTGGGGACTAATATTGGTATGGCCAGCATACCACTTGATGGACCCGGCCTTTTAATGGTGGAATGTTTGGGTGGCAGAATCCTGGAACCATACGAGAATGTTACCTTTACACCAGGTCAATGGTATCTGTATGGTTTCCAGAGAGAGGGTTTTGCCAACGGTGTAATTCAGCATTATACCCCGGTGGAGAATGTGTCTGCCATACAACATGACTTGCACGCTCTCTGTCTCAAGGAATACAGGCATTTTCAGGACTTGGACCCTGTACCTATCAAATCCTACTGTGTCCTTCTCCCATACCATGTAGATTGTAAGCCCTCACGGGCAGGGCCCTCTCTCCTTCTGTACCAGTTTGTAACTCATTTTGTTTATGATTAGTGCAATTGTCTGTATTATGTATGTGCACCCCTTATCATATGTACAGCGCTATGGAATGAATGGCGCTTAAATAATAAATAATAATAATAATAATAATCCTTAAGATGGGTATCTAGGAATCCACACTTGCACCCTTACCAGCAAGTGAGAGCCAACACTACCACAGGGTTGTGTACAAAGGAGGGTTTGCTGAGTCCTGAAGATGTCACTGGGGCAGAGTACAGCGGTTGGTATATCCTGAAAGCTACCTTCCTAGGGAAGGATAGCAGAAACGGGTTGAGGGTTAGGACATATTTCGATAGGCCCATTCCGGTAAAAGGCACCCTGAAGGCTTATTGTATGTTGAGGGATTCCCAGATGATTATCACCAGGGAATCCAGTTATGTACAGGGACATGTATCCACAGATTACTTGCGAACCAGCATAATGATGCTAAAGTTAAACTGCAGTGACTCTGATCAGGCCATCTGGAATGATCAGAGTGGTCCGGTAAAACTGGAGGGTTTGTATCGAGCCACAGTTTTAAAGGTACGGACTGATGCCAAGGACCCAAGGTATGCACAGTTAAAGGGGTCTCCATCCATACGGTCTTTCATGATTACAATCATGAGAGACAACTGCGTTCCTGAGGTGACGGGATACTATTTCGTCACCTATGCCTACTGGGAACAGGATACCCAGATGGTGATGTTGGACACTAATCCCTGGAGGTGGGATTTAGTGTGCAATGGGGTGGACACCCCTACAGTGGATGTATGGATGGATGGTACCCCTATGACTGAGGAATACCGGGGTAGGTATGTGTCTTCCGATTGGACAGACCCCAGGGGCAGGGACATTAACTTTGACATCATATATAGATGATATAGATGGTTCATTCAAGTGGCCTTTTTGCGAAGCAGCCGACGAAGGGTGCTGGACCTTTACTCAATGGGTCTATCTGTCTCAAACCAAACCCGTAGGGAAACTAGTGTTACAGGCTGGAGAAGACGAACAATGGTATCCATTCAAAGGACGGGGACGGGTCTGTGTTACGGTAGTAAGGGTCCCCTACGAAACAGAAGGTCTCCAACCCGTAAGACCACATTCAGACTCTTGCACCACCCCTATCCATCAATTGGCAGACCCCGTAGCTCCTCAACTGTCATCCCCCTGGAAGATCATCACGGAGGCAAAATTCATCCTGTTTACCTGGAGAATTTCCGTAGATGACTTCTGAGTTGATCACTGGGATCACAGGTGTGAGGAGTTCGTTAGGAACCAAATTGACATGGTAAGAGGTTGGATAGAGGCGGGGCAAGAGGTCAGGAAAGACGACTCTCGACTCAGGAAGAACAGGGGGAGGAGAGACCTGGTGGCTATGGGACTTGGCAGAGGTGCTTTGGGAGTGGGTGCCCTGAACACTATGGATATGGAAGTCCTGAGAAGTAAGCTTGGGGAGGTTGCGCGACACGCCGGGGAGGGATTCAAGACCCAGATTGATGTAGACCACGTCTTAGAGGGTTTACAACACTCGCACATTGATGCCACTACCGCTCTATCTTCTGCTATACGCGAGAAGTTTAGGAGGTTAGTTGTGGGTCTTTTGGAGGAGCAGGATCGGGCTCAGCTTGCTCTGGCGTGTACGCAGGTCCAAAGTGAACTCTCGGACAACCTTAAACATATTGTCACGGCACTTCATAACGGCCACTTCCCATTCAACCTCCGTCAGCGAATAAGTCCACTGATTTCTCCTTTTGCCATTAATCACACCAACTGGTGGGTGGTTCAGTGGCATGGATGTCAAAATTTAACCTGCACTGCTTCGTCCCTGGCACCTGTATCCGGTCGCATCAGACAAGGATACAGTGTCATCAATCTAGGAACGATGATTAGCAACCAGACGGTGCTTCATCCCCAGCTCCCCTCGGGCGTTCTAACCTATGAGGAGGGCCATCCCTCTTTGTTTGATACAGAGGGATGTCGGATAAAGGAGAATGCCATCCTCTGTCAGGGTAGTCGGGAGCGGATGCTCAGACACCAGTGTTGGAACACCGAGGGGTCCTGTGAGATGAAGGCCAACCCAATGCCCTCATCCTCCTTGAAATATTTGGGGCAGGGGTATTGGTGTTGGTACCAAGGGAGTGATCCATCATATGCAATTTTTGGGCTTAACTGCACCGAACGAGGAAAACTCCGCCCCGGAGCGTACTGCACCCTTAGTCCCGTTTTAGGTTTGAACGTCGCAGAGCAGCAGGGAAGAACCCCGATTACCCCAGAGAAAAGACTTGACATCCGCCCCGATGTTCCTGTAAGACTTCAGAAGATTCCTCTTGGTTTCGGCAAAGAACTTAGACATCTCCTGATGGATTTTAGCAAAGAGGAAGAGATCATACAACGTCTTCGGGAGACGGAGAAGCAAGCCACCATTCAACTCACCCATGACCGAACAAAGATTATCGCGGTTGCCACAGCATTGGACAAGGACTCAAAGGTTTCGTGGTGGGAGAGTCTTTTCGGATATAGTCCTAAGGCAACGTCATTTTTAAATTTATTGATACACCCGGTGATAGTGCTTCTGGTTCTGGTTGGACTCATGTACCTTGGACTATGGTGGATGTATCGGAGAGTCAAGAGACTAACGGACCAACTAAACCAGAACCAGACGGCACTTCACGAAGTCAACCGCCGAAGGCTCAGGACTTGACTCCACAAGAAGTCCTGAGGCCTAATCACCCAAAGGACAGGACAATTGGACTGAACTCTTGGGTTTGGGGGGGGGGGGGTTGGGGGTTATTGTGTAAATAGGTGGTGTGAATGGGGATAGAATAGGGCACGATAGGGACAGGCCCCTCTGGTTGCCATTTGCCACTTTGACCCCTGAACGGTAAGGATCATGAGGGAAAACCTGGATGTGTAGTGTAACTGAGGTATTCCCGTTGTTAGAATTTAGGTACCATGACATCACCTCTATTGAAGAAAGATCTGACCTGCCTCGTAAAGACCGATTCAGCTGTCCATGGGAGAACCGCACCCATCCTTCGATCAAGATGGAACAAGACATGACGCAAAATGGAGACTGAGACTGTAAGGGTGGACCCACTCCAGATTCCTTGGGTGTGGACGACACCTGAAGATCGGCAGCAATTGCCGAGAGACAGCGAGGGTGTGGTCATTCTAAACTTCAGGAGTGACCGACACCGGAAGAATGAGAGAAAGACCAGTCAAAGACTGCGAGGTACAAGCCACTCCGGAAGTCCAGAAAGAGATGACAGTAGGAGGGGCTGACACCGTAACAATCAAGGCAGAAGAGTTCCTGGGAAAAGAAGACGACGGTGTATCCTGTGGATGGAGGAGTCGGTTACAGTGAAGGGCAGGTCAAAGGAAGTCGTTGGGTTAGATGTCTAGGTACCTAAGAGACAGGGTGCACTCCGGTTTTCCTGGACCATCACCGAGGATGGGGTTGGAGGGGACAAAGATGCCTCCACCCTTCCCCCCCCAAGATATTGTCGTATTTCCGACAACAGGGGGATTGTTGAGGAAGGGTGGAGCGTGTTGTATGGGTGTATGTATGTGTATGTATTGGCGGTGCAGAGGGCGATGTGCGCAGATGTGCCCAGCACCTGTGCCCATCCGCCTCTGATATTCCCCAGGGGCTCATCCATGCCCCTGTGGGAATTCATATAGTGTGGCCCGCGAATACATATACATATATACATGTGTATATATGTGATGTGCCCCTTTAATCAATATATATATATGTGGCCCCTTGATATTGCCCCCTTGATATATATGTGGCCCCTTGATATTGCCCCCTTGATATATATATATGTGCCCCTTGACATGCCCCCTTGATATATATGTGGCCCCTTGATATTGCCCCCTTGATATATATATATGTGCCCCTTGACATGCCCCCTTGAAATATATATGTGCCCCCTTGATATTGCCCCCTTTGATATATATGTGCCCCCTTTATGCCCCCATATGTACTGTCCGTTCATATATGCTTATAGATGTGCCCCAAGCATCTATGGGCATATATGCCGGAATCATGCTGCCTGCTGGAGGGGTGGAGGAGACCGACAGTTGGACAATCATGTCCAGCGTCGGCCTCTACAAAGGACAGAGGATCAATGAGATCCTCTGCCCTTTGTCACCATCTCCGATCGCGCCGGAGATGGTACGCCTAACAGAGACATGGGAACAAAGAGTTCCCATGCCCCTGTGAGTGGCTGACCTCCGGCGCTGTAATTACAGCGCCGGAGGTAGGCGTCCGCTTCACAGGCGGGAGGATTAAAGGATCCCCCCCCCCTGGAAGCGCGCTCCGAGATCCTCGGGCCGGCGCGGTGACGTCACATCACCGCGCCGGCCCACGTGTTCAGGCCGGCCGTGCGCATGCGCACGGCGGCAAAAGGAGGACTGCGAGCGGGCGCCGCCAAGTTTAAATAGGCGGGCGGCGCTCCGCTCAGCAGTCGGAGAAACCACCGGGCAGGACATCATCCCCTGGACTGACGAGCCCCCCTGGACAACGAGCAGACCCTAAGTATCGCCAATAACCCCCCACTATCTCCTATTAAGCCCCCCCACTATCCCACCAATGATTAACCCCTCAATAACCCCCCACTATCCCACCAACGAAACCCCAATAACCCCCCACTATCTCCTATTAAGCCCCCCCACTATCCCACCAACGATTAACCCCTCCATAACCCCCCACTATCCCACCAACGAAACCCCATTCCTATTAAGCCCCCCACTATCCCACCAACGATTAACCCCTGCCATACCCTCATTCCCCTGGTATTAACCCCTGCCATACCCTCATTCCTTTGGTTCCCCTGATTAACCCCTGCCATACCCTCATCCCCTGGTAACCCCTGCCATACCCTCATTCCCTTGGTTCCCCTGATTAACCCCTGCCATACCCCCATTCCCTTGGTTATCACCCCTGCATTGGTTTGTGGTCTGCTTTACCCCAGCACGACCACCGTTAACCCTCGTCGTGCCCCCTAGGGATAGAATATTAGTCAGGTGGGTGGGTTGTTAATGTTACTTGTATGTATGTATTGTATAGTTAGTTTGTGGGTGGAATTTGGGAACGTGTAGAGTAGTTGAGTACTGTATATTTAGTGTTGTGTTGTCAGTATTGCGTGCGTAGTGTATTGTAATAAATACTGTGTTACTTGTACCCTTTGTATAGTGTGTACTTGTTAGCGGTAGTAAGTAAGGCGCATGCAGCTAGTATAGTGATTAGTGTAAGGCATAGCGAAGATATTGTGTAATTGTTATATAAAGGCATAAATAGGCGGAGTCATCACTAGACGGCTCCTCCTATTTAGGAATATTAATTATCGATATTCGCATAATATTGGTGATTAATATTCCCCCTTTACAAACAGGAACACCTAAAAGGTTAATAAAGTTTGTAAAATCAGTTTTAAATACCTTGATGGGTGCATCAGGGGTTCTTCAAATGGGACTTCCAGGAACCATACGGCGTTCCTTTCGTTCTGCGCCCTGCCTCTTGGTCATACAGCAGTTTACGACCACATATGGGGTGTTTCTGTAAACTGCAGAATCAGGGTAATAAATATTACTTTTTTTGGCTGTTAACCCTTGCTTTGTTACTGGAAAAAAACGGATTAAAATGGAAAATTTGCCAACAAATAGCTGTTTTGGCACCGTTTATTTTTTGGACTGTGTTCATCTGAGGGGTTAGGTCATGGGGTATTTTTATAGAGCAGATTCTTATGGAGGCGGCAATACCTAATATTATCCTTTTATAAAAAATAAAAACGTCATTTTTTGTTTGTTTTTTAGCCGATTATCAGCAAGCATATCCAATCCTATCCTGTGTGATACAGCCTGCTGAGCAGTGTATCTAATCCCATCACTGACAGTCCACAGGCTCTTCCCTTACTATCTCCAGAGTGTGCACACGACCGTATCCATTTCGCGATCCACATTTTTTTGCAGTCCCACCGAGTTCCATGGATTTGAGGTCCTCATTTTGAGGACCAGAATAGGACATGTTCTGTCTTTACTGGAACTGACATACGGATGTAAAAATCAAACGGCTGACTTCCATGTGCTTTCTACATCCTATTCTGGTCCTCATAATGCAGATCTTAAACCCATAGAACTCAATAGGACTGCCAAAAAATGTGAATCTCACACGTACAGTAACCTCATTTAGTGGATCCGCGACTTGCAGACAGCAAAGCAGATGCGGTTCTGTGCACGAGCCCTATCACATATACTCAGCACCCATAACAGTGACATCCACAGTGCCTCATAACAGTGACATCCACAGTGCCCCCATAACAGTGTCATCCACATTGCTCCGATAACAGTGGCATCCACAGTGCCCCCATAACAATGACATTCACAGTGTGTCAATCAGTGACATCCACAGTGCCCTCATAACAGTTACTTCCACAGCGCCCCCATAACAGTAACATCTACAGTGCGTCCACTACAGTAACATCCACAGTGCCCTCATAACAGTGACATCCACAGAGCTCCCATAATAGTGACATCCACATTGCTGCCGGCCGTCACTTTCTTCTGAGGATCCGACTCCTGCTGGAGAAAGAAAGCGAAGACAGGAAGATAAGAAGACAGACCGGACGAAAGCTAAGAAAAGCCATCTGGATGGACCACGTGACCGGGAGCAGATCTCAGGAACGGCTGCACTGTGGAAGGTAAGTATGTGATCATTAATCTTTCCTCCACAGGTTAGATTTTTAAAGGAAAAAAAGGTTAAGCCCGGAGAACCCCTTTAATATAATAATCTAATATATATATATATATATATATATCTAGAGAGAGAGAGAGTGTGTGTATATATATATATATATATATATATATATATATATATATATATATATATGAATACTGCATATATTTACTGTTTGTCACTCAGTCTTAACAGGTGGTCTAATATATTGCCGCATTTATCTTTTTCACTATATATATATATATATATATATATTTACTGCGCAACAGACTCAGCCTTAACAGGCGGTCTAATATATTGCCACTTGTTCACCTGCTGCAGCTTTCATACTTAATATTCGCTACATTGCTATATATTAGTTTTTTAGAATATTACGAATATAAAAAAAAACGAATATATAGCAATATAGCGAATATTAGATTGCGAGTTATTACCCAGCTTTCCCAGTGTCAGATATCATCCGAGTGTAGATCGCGAATATTCTAATCATGAATTTTCCATGCAAAAGGCTACACTAATAAGCTTGTCATAAGTCTAATATTGAGTTATGAACAGCGCCCTCTATTGGTTTCAAAATCTTCTGACAAGAATATTTGTCTTGTCATAAGACTGTGAAACCAATAGAGGGCGCTGTTCATAACTCAATAGTGCCCTCTATTGGTTTTCCTAGTCTTATGACAGCTGAAAATCATACCCATATGCCCATGTTTATGCAAATGAGTTTTTACATGACAAAACTGTATAGAAAGGTTATTGAATATTATGTTAGGACAACTTTGTCACCCTAATAATATTGATCTAGGTGTGCAGGTCCACCCAAGCCATCCAACAGACGCAAAATAACTTTGAGTTTTTTTTTTGTTTTTTTTTTTACTGGTTCTCAGTCAGATGAGAGCTGGTTTGGAATATCTCATAGTACAAAAGGCTGCCATTGTAAGGTATGCTGACTAAGCCTGTCATCTGTCTCATGGATAGATTTATGGCTTGTACATACATTGCTTTTGGCATACAGCCTTTCTGTGGTTGTCTATTGTATGTCATACATAATAGGAGTCTAAGATGCATTCAGCTGTCCTCTTAATGCTTTTTACAAACCATTTTGATAGGGTTTCCATCCATTTCTAACCTTTTTTATGAACCAAACACCCTCTTCTCTTCTGAGCAGAGGGTGCCTGATTGTCTCCCATTGACTTCCATTATACTCGGATGCTCTGCCGAGCACACAAATATAGTAATGTGTTTGGGCCGAACACCTGAATACTTTGATGCTCGCTCATCACTAGAAATATATATTTATATATTTACTTTTACTTAAACTGTATATATATATATATATATATATATATATATACACACACACATATACTGTGTGTCAGACATAGGCTACTTTCACACTAGCGTTCGGGTGTCCGCTTGTGAGCTCCGTTTGAAGGGGCTCACAAGCAGCCCCGAACGCATCCGTCCAGCCCTAATGCATTCTGAGTGGACGCGGATCCGCTCAGAATGCATCAGTCTGGCAGCGTTCAGCCTGGCCGTGGCCGTGCAGAGGCAAGTGGATCCGTCCAGACTTACAATGTAAGTCAATGGGGACGGATCCGTTTGAATATGACACACTATGGCTCAATTTTCAAACGGATCCGTCCCCCATTGACTTTCAATGTAAAGTCTGGATGGATCCGTTCAGGCTACTTTCACACTTAGAAATTTTTTTACAATATAATGCAGACGGATCCGTTCTGAATGGATCCACCGTCTGCATTATATGAGCGGATCCGTCTCAGACAGATCCGCTCTGAACGCAAGTGTGAAAGTAGCCTTAGTCTTAACAGGCGGTCCATTATTACAGGTCACTGTTAGCATCAGGTCTAATTTATTGTCGTGGACTTAACCAAGTAGTGACCCCGTGACAGAGTGGGGGAGTGGGGTAGCAGTAATACTTACAATAGTGGCCCCATGACAGAGTGGGGAAGGTGGCAGCGGCAGTAACCATGACAAAAAAGGTTAGAAGACCTGAGAGATTTGCATCACGTGAAGTTATCTGACAGCCTCTCAGTTTCACTTTGCAGTGTTATTAATGGTAGGACCACACCTCTTGTTTCAGGTGTAGCTTGTGGTCATTACTATTCCTCTATTTAGTCTGGACTCACACTTCCTACCATGCAGTTGATATTATCTGCCTGGAGTTGGAAAAGCTAGTGTGTTGTCCTCGTCTGAGTTCCTGCTCATCCATTTTCTATTGAAGATAAGTGTTTTCTTAGGTCTCTGGGAGACGCTGGTTCGTTCATCTGGGAAGGAACAAGTGGTCTCAGACCCTATCTCTACTCCTAGGGCTTTTCAGGGTATCTATGGCCTAGGTACCCGGTGTAGGAATATTACCACCTTCACAGTCTATTCATTCTATTCTTTTCTGACAGGACTAGGTTTAGGGTTTTTCTAGGTGGTGACCTTTTCCTTTCCCTAGCTGTGAGGCCAAGTTTCGGGTCATTTTCTTTTTGTTGTCATTGTGTTCCTCGCCTCCCCCTACATTGTGACAATTGGCCCTATAACAGAGTGGGGAAGGTGGCAGCAGCAATGGCAGTAACACTGACAATAGTGGCCCCATGAGAGAGTGGGGAAGGTGGCAGAAGCAACGGCAGTAACCATGACAAAAGTGGCCCCATGTAATTGAAGTTGTTGTGAATTATTATTTCACGTGCATATCCCATTTCAGTTAATAAATAAGTGCATAATATCAAGCTTAACAATACTAAATGGCTTATAAATCCCCATTTTGGACCAGGCTAGTTTGCTTTCAACTTCCCTCTTTCTGAACTCAAGACTATCCTCTGTAGCTGGCCAGCTAAGACCTGTCCTAGGTTGCTAACATAGCTTATATGTTTATACAGCTAGACCTGCCAATAACCTTCATACAGTTCCTATATTTGTGTGTTAAAGACAAAAGCAGAGTTATTTACAGTGACTTCATGTTTGGATGTCATATAACTGTTATATATATTTTGTTCATAGAAGCAGAAAAGATAATATGCCTTTAAGATTAATTATATAGATGTGAGGTTAGCTCAAGCATAGCATAAAAAACAGAAAGCATAGAGTTAAACTGTTGTTGCTGGGCAGGAGTCTAGACCAAACACAGCCAGCCTCACACACAGCAGGAGTCTTGGCCAATCACAGCCAGCCTCACACACAGCCTGTGTGGGAAATTCCCTAGCAGGAGTTGCTAGAAATTATTATTCACCAGAGAGAGAAGCTGAACAGACATTCACTCCACTAAGAGCTGTGTTTTATGGAAGCAGAGAGGCCAAAATAGGTATTTAAAACAGTTATATAATGTTACTGCTGTTAATATAATTAGAACTGTATACTGAACCAGTCATATGTGTATATTTACTTGCAGTTCCACCAATTGCAAACAACAAAGTTCACAATCCAAATTCAAATTCCATTATGCAATCCATACAAACTACTGAGCCATACAATCACACAATCCAAACAAATTGCGTACAAATGCGAACTGCTCATACCAGATCATAAGCAATTGTATAGAGCAAACTGCAAACCAAGTAGAGCAAGGGAACTATTGGTTAACTTCAGATATACCTCTCAGATAGTTCATAAAGTGCTTAACCACCTCCCTACCGCCTAACGCAGGGATGCGTCCTGCGGGCGGCCGGGTTATTCCTCCATCACGCGTCTATGCGTCATCTTGCGAGACGCGAGATTACGCGCATATCCGTCCCGCACATGCGTAGTGCGGGTCGGCAAAAAGGCGCACAAGGAGTTGGTCACCAGCCTGCCAGCCAACGATCAGCGCTGGCAGGTTGGTGACTTTTAAAATAACGAACCACCAGCCATATAACTGTCATGGAACCATGAACCAGACGTACAACAGAGATAGGTGGAATAAGAAGGCTTTATTGAAAATCAAGCCGTAGCTAAAGTCCAAACGGATGGCTAAACTGAAGCAGGGTCTTGCGTAGACGGAGGTCAGGAACCAGGAGGGTAGTCAGACGTAGCCAGGATCAGGAACCAACGGGGTAGTCAGACGAAGCCAGGATCGGGAACCAACGGGGTAGTCAGACGAGGCCAGGATCAGGAACCAGAAGCAGCAGCAGTCTTTGAAGCATGTGCACACAGGAGGACCAAGCAAGGAACTGAAGCCACAGACCTTCTATATATATGAGCTAGGCATCCAGCTCCTCCCAGTGGGAAGGAGGAGCCGCAGGGTGGGAGGCTACAAGAAACCCAGAAACCAAGATGGCCGCCAGCACATGTCAAACGAAGGAGAACAGTGAGAAGGTAAGACCATGACAGTACCTCCCCCTCAAGGGCCCCTCCTCCGCGGAGTAAGGAACGGTTTCAGAGGGAAGCGTGCGTGGAAGGCTCGGAGCAACGCAGGAGCATGGACATCTGTGGAGGGAACCCAGGAACGCTCCTCTGGACCATAACCACGCCAATGGACCAAAAACTGCAACCGACCGCGGACCAGGCGTGAGTCCAGGATATTGCTCACCTCATATTCCTCACGATTGCCCACTTGGACCGGACGGGGCCGAGGAACCGAGGAAGTGAAACGATTACACACCAATGGCTTCAACAGGGAGACATGAAACACGTTGGAGATCCGCATGCCAGGAGGAAGCGCAAGGGCATAGGCTACCGGGTTTACCCTGTGAAGCACTCGGAAGGGACCAACAAAGCGAGGCGCCAGCTTGGGAGTGGGCACTCGAAGGTTGAGGTTGCGGGTGGACAACCATACACGGTCTCCGACCTGGTAGGAAGGAGCGGGCGCTCGTCTGCGATTAGCCTGGAGTCTCTGGCGTTGCGCAGAGACCTCAAGGGACCTCTGGATCTGTACCCAAGAAGTACGTAGGACGGAAAGGTGATCCTCCACAGCCGGAGTATCCTGGGGAGAGAATACCTCCGGTAACACGGCAGGTTGGAACCCATAATTGGCCATGAAGGGAGACGTCCCAGAGGAAGAGTTCACCGCCGTGTTCCTGGCAAACTCAGCCCAAGGCAGGAGGTCAACCCAATTGTCTTGGTGATCGGAGACATAGCAACGAAGGAATTGCTCCAAGGCCTGATTGGATCGTTCTGCGGCCCCATTGGACTGAGGGTGGTAGGCCGAGGAGAAAGAGAGATGAATCCCCAACTGGGAGCAAAAGGCGCGCCAGAACCTGGACACAAACTGACTCCCCCGATCCGACACAATCTCCTTGGGCAAACCGTGCAACCGGAAGACCTCCCTGGCAAAAATCGAGGCCAACTCTTGTGCAGAGGGTAACTTCTTGAGAGGAACACAGTGGCACATTTTGGAAAACCGATCCACAATCATGAGAATGACCGTATGGCCTCGGGATGCAGGAAGGTCCACAATGAAATCCATCCCCAGGTGTGACCATGGACGCTCCCCGGTGGCTATGGGTTGCAAAAGGCCCAACGGAAGGTGCCGAGGGGACTTACTCTGGGCACAAACGGAGCATGCCGCTACATATGCGGCGATGTCGGAACGTAGAGAAGGCCACCAGAACAGACGTGAAACCGCCCAGGACAGCTGATTCTTTCCAGGGTGCCCCGCGGCCTTGGAGTTATGGTAGGTTCGCAACAACCGAGTGCGCAACTCCTCAGGCACAAAACATCTGCCGTTGGGTCTCCCAGAGGGAGCACCAGATTGAGCCGCCAAAATCTGCTCACCCAGAGGAGAGGTCAGGCTGGTGCGAATAGCAGCCAGGATCTGATTCGGGGGTATGACCGTAGTCGGAATCGACTCCTCCCCGGACAGCTCGGAGTACTGCCGTGATAAGGCATCCGCTCTGATGTTCTTGGAGCCGGGTAGGTAGGAGACCACGTAATTAAAACGTGACAAGAACAGAGCCCATCTGGCCTGACGTGGTGTCAATCTCTTGGCCTCAGAGAGGTAGGTCAGATTCTTGTGGTCCGTCAGGATGAGAACCGGAACCACCGAGCCCTCGAGCAAGTGCCTCCATTCTTTAAGGGCCTGCACGATGGCCAATAACTCCCTGTCACCAATCTGATAGTTGCACTCCGCGGAAGACAGTTTCCGGGAGTAAAACCCACAAGGAAGCAGAGGACCCTCTGGTGTTCTACGCTGAGACAGGAGGGCGCCTACTCCCGTCTCAGACGCGTCCACCTCGAGGACAAAAGGCAACCCAGGGTTGGGATGCGACAGAATCGGAGCCGACACAAAGGCGGACTTTAGAGCCTCAAAAGCTCGGATGGCCTCGAGCGGCCAGACCTGAGGATTACTGCCCTTCCTGGTCAGATCCGTGAGAGGCTTGGCTAGCATGGAAAAGTCCCTGATGAACTTCCGATAATAATTGGCGAAGCCCAAAAAGCGCTGCAGGGCACGAAGCCCACTGGGCTGGGGCCACTGTAAGACAGCCGAAACCTTCTCAGGATCCATGGAGAACCCCTCAGCGGAAATGATGTAACCTAAGAAGGTTACCTGGGATTGGTGAAATTCGCATTTCTCAAGCTTACCGAACAGCTTGTTCTCTCGTAAGCGTTGCAACACTCGTCTGACATCCAGAATGTGGGCCTCCATGGATGCAGAATATACCAAGATGTCATCCAAATAGACCACCACACACTGCTGCAACAGGTCACGGAAAACATCGTTGATGAATTCCTGGAAGACTGCGGGCGCATTGCACAACCCAAAGGGCATAACCAAGGATTCATAATGACCGGTCCTGGTGTTAAACGCGGTCTTCCACTCATCGCCCGCCTTGATCCTTACCAGGTTATATGCCGCCCTCAGGTCGAGTTTGGTAAAGACCGTGGCCCCTTTGAGGCGATCGAACAGCTCGGAAATCAAGGGTATCGGGTAAGCGTTCTTGATCGTGATGCGATTGAGACCCCTGTAGTCGATGCAAGGCCTCAACTCACCGCCCTTCTTTTTCACAAAGAAAAATCCAGCCCCTGCCGGGGACGAGGATTTGCGAATGTGTCCGCATGAAAGCGCCTCCCTCACGTACTCCTCCATGGCCTCATTCTCCGCTACCGACAGTGGATAGACTTTGCCACGAGGAGGAACGGCACCAGATTGTAACTCTATGGCACAATCGTATGGGCGGTGCGGAGGTAGGGCAACCGCACGCACCTTATCGAATACATCCCGGTACTCCTCGTATTCAGGAGGCAACAGAGAGTCCGAGGAAGTACACAGCAACTTGACAGGCCCATGAATGCAACTAGCCCCACACTGCGGTGACCACGAGAGGATCTCGGCCGATCTCCAATCGAAAGTCGGATTATGCTTCTGGAGCCAGGGGTACCCCAAGACCACCGAGTAGTGTGGAGACGAAATAACCTGGAGACAGACCGACTCTCTGTGAACGGCACCAATGGCCATCCCCACTGGAAGGGTCTCCTGAGTCACGTGTGGCGGCAGAAGGGGTCTGCCGTCTATCGCCTCAAGAGCCAGTGGGGAACCTCGAGGCTGCAGAGGAATGGAATTGGCGGCGGCGAACACACTATCAATGAACAAGCCACCAGCACCAGAGTCCACCAACGCCTGGGTCGTCACCGAGCCCCCGACCCAGGAGAGGACAACAGTAATCAGTGGTTTGTCAACACGGGAAACCGGGGACGAGGAGACTCCACCCAAGATCTGCCCCCGACAGGATCTCAGGTGCGAGCGTTTCCCGGACGGTTCGGGCATGCCAACCGAAAATGCCCACCGAGACCACAGTACATGCATCGGCCCTCGCGTCTCCGGAGTACCCTCTCCCCCTCGGACAGGCGAGCAACCCCCAGCTGCATGGGTTGACCCCCAGACCAGTCATCCCCAGGAGGCGTGGGAGGAGAGGGAGGCACGGGTGGGACAGCAAACGTAGGCGCCAATCTGTTAGAAGGCCTCCGCAGGCTCTCCTTAAAGGAAGGTCTCTCCCTGAGTCTGGTGTCAATCAAAATCAGGAAAGAAATAAGGGACTCGAGCTCCACTGGTAGGTCCTTGGCTGCAATCTCATCCTTCAAGGCATCCGACAGACCATGAGAGAAAGCAGCGACCAGAGCCTCATTATTCCAGCCCACCTCTGCTGCCAGGGTACGAAACTCAATGGCGTATTCAGCTACGGATCGTGAACCCTGTCTGATGGACATAAGGAGCTTCGCAGCAGAGGCAGCACGAGCCGGCACATCGAATACCTTCCGAAGAGAAGCAACAAAACCGGAAAACTCGGCAACCACCGGATTGTTGTTCTCCCATAAAGGGCTGGCCCAGGCCAAGGCCTTGTCCGAGAGCAGCGAGATCAAGAAGCCCACCTTTGATCTCTCAGTAGGAAAGGCATGTGGCAGCAACTCGAAATAAATGGCCACCTGGTTAAGGAAACCTCGGCACTGAGTTGGCTCTCCCCCAAAGCGCTGTGGAAGGGGGGCATAACCGGTCATACCCCGAAACACCGCAGGTGTAGCAACAGGTGTCGGGGTAGACTCTGGCGCAACAACCGGAGCGGCAGTAGGAGCGGGCCCAGGAGCGACAACCGACCCATCGGCAACGGAAGCTAAATGAGCCGTGCGTTCAAGCAGGGTTTGTAACGCCACAGCGAACCGACCCAACAGGTGATCCTGCTGATCAAGTCTGGCAACCAGCGTAGGTAGCGAGGATGGCCCTGTACCGTCAGAATTCATGGCTTGGTCCTAATGTCATGGAACCATGAACCAGACGTACAACAGAGATAGGTGGAATAAGAAGGCTTTATTGAAAATCAAGCCGTAAGCAAAGTCCAAACGGATGGCTAAACTGAAGCAAGGTCTTGCGTAGACGGAGGTCAGGAACCAGGAGGGTAGTCAGACGTAGCCAGGATCAGGAACCAACGGGGTAGTCAGACGAAGCCAGGATCGGGAACCAACGGGGTAGTCAGACGAGGCCAGGATCAGGAACCAGAAGCAGCAGCAGTCTTTGAAGCATGTGCACACAGGAGGACCAAGCAAGGAACTGAAGCCACAGACCTTCTATATATATGAGCTAGGCATCCAGCTCCTCCCAGTGGGAAGGAGGAGCCGCAGGGTGGGAGGCTACAAGAAACCCAGAAACCAAGATGGCCGCCAGCACATGTCAAACGAAGGAGAACAGTGAGAAGGTAAGACCATGACAATAACACATCATATTTATAAATATAATGTGTTAAATGGCTTCTGTGCTCTCTGTTGGGTCCTTTTCATCGGTTGGTCCCAGCAGAGAGCACAGATCACAGTGAGTACACCAAGCACTACATATTTAGCCCCAGATCACCCCCATCACCCCAATTAACCCCTGTCAATCACTAGTGAAAGGGAAAAAAGTGATCAGTGTAAACTGTCACTTTTTTTTTTCCACCAGTATTGACTGTTAGGTTAAGGTTAGTTTAGGCCCCTTTGGTAGGTAGTTAGCTTCAGTTAGCGCCCAGCCCACCGCACTGCAGTCACTGATTCACTGATTAGCGTATCGCTAATCAGCATTGGTACTTTATAGTGTCTGTAAGTGATCAGAACTGAGCACAGTCAGATCTATAATAGTATTAGTGTCACCTTAGCTCGCCCTCCACCTAAAATGCAGTGTTTGCCCGATCAGGCCTGATTGGTCGCCCACACGTGCATTCACCCACGCCCGCCCCGCCGCAGTGACAAACATTTTTAATTTTTTTTATCACTGCACAATCACTACACAAGCACTGCGGCAATAAAAAAATCAGTTTTGATATTTTTTATAAATCGCAGCGGCTTCCTGTACTTAGCTTTTTTTTTTTTTTTTACCTTCTAGGTGGACCAAGCGATCAACCAGCTGCAGCACTGATGTGCATTCTGACAGAAGCATTGCACTGCTGTCAAATTACACAAAAGTCGGTGTATGCGGCGCTGCAAGATGAGATTTCTCCTCTGCAGTAAAAAAGATACGTTTGCCGAGGCTTATGAGCTGAGGGGCAGTGTTCATATGCTTTGGCAAACCCTTTGTATATAAAAAAAAAAAAAAAAATTCCGGCAATGATTTATTCATCCACTTTGATGTGAATGGAGAAATCGGGTTTGCCAGGGCATAAGGGCTGATTGGGTTTGGATGTTGGGTGGAGCTCCTATGTCCTGGCAGACGCCTTTCCCCTCATTTTTTTTTTGCACATTTTTGGGCAGAGATTTTTTTTACCCACATTGATCGATGCGAATGAAGAAATCTGTGCCGTTCATTTTTTCTTTCAGCCCAGAGCCCATTACCCGTATGCTCAATATAAGGAGAATAGCAGAAACTCCTAATGCTGGCCATACATGTAATGATTGCAGAGACCCTCAAATGCCAGGGCAGTACAAACATCCCACAAATGACCCCATTTTGGAAAGAAGACACCCCAAGGTATTCGCTGAGGGGCATATTGAGTCCATTAAAGATTGAACTTTTTGTCACAAGTTAGCGGAAAGGGAGACTTTGTGAGAAAAAACAAAAAAAAATCAATTTCCTCTAACTTGTGCCAAAAAAAAGAAAGACTTCTATGAACTCACCATGCCCCTCACAGAATACCTTGGGGTGTCTTCTTTCCAAAATGGGGTCACATGTGGGGTATTTATATGCCCTGGCATTTTAGGGGCCCTAAAGCGTGAAAAGAAGTCTGGAATCCAAATGCCTAAAAATGCCCTCCTAAAAGGTACTCATTGGAATTTGGGCCCCTTTATGCACCTAGGCTGCAAAAAAGTGTCACACATGTGGTATCGCCGTACTCAGGAGAAGTAGGGAAATGTGGTTTGGGGTGTATTTTTATATATACCCATGCTGGGTGAGAGAAATATCTCTGTAAATTGACAACTTTGTATAATTATATTTTTTTTTTTAAGTTGTCATTTACAGAGATATTTCTCACACACAGTATGGGTACATGTAAAAATACACCCTAAAACACATTGCTCTACTTCTTCTGAGTACGGCGATACCACATGTGTGACACTTTTTTGCAGCCTAGGTGTGCAAAGGGGCTCAAATTCCAATGAGTGCTTTTAGGATTTCACAGGGCATTTTTACGCATTTGGATTCCAAACTACGTCTCACGCTTTAGGGCCCCTAAAATGCAAGGGCAGTATAAATACCCCACAAGTGACCCAATTTTAGAAAGAAGAAACCCCAAGGTATTCCGTGAGGGGTATGGTGAGTTCATGTAAAATTTTATTTTTTGTCGCAAGTTAGTGGAATATGAGACTTTGTAAGAAAAAAATATTCCATTTACGCTAACTTGTGACAAAAAATAAAAACTTCCATGAACTCACTAGGCCCATCAGCGAATACCTTAGGGTGTCTACTTTCCGAAATAGGGTCATTTGTGGGGTGTTTCTACTGTCTGGGCATTGTAGAACCTCAGGAAAATGACAGGTTCTCAGAAAGTCAAAGTGCGTAAATACATTTTTTTGCACCATAGTTTGCAAACGCTATAACTTTTACCCAAACCAATAAATATACACTTATTGCATTTTTTTTAATCAAAGACACATAGAACAATAATTTTAGAGAAAAGCTTATATAGAAATGTAGTTTTATTTGCAAAAATTTACAACAGAAAGTGAAAAATGCAATTTTTTTGCAAAAATTTCGGTCATTTTTGATTAATATAAAATAAGTCAAAAAGTCAGCAGCAATGAAATACCACCAAATGAAAGCTCTATTAGTGAGAAGAAAAGGAGATAAAATTCATTTGGGTGGTAAGTTGTATGACCGAGCAATAAAGTAGTGTAGTGCAGAATTGCAAAAAGTGGTCTGGTCATTAAGGGGGTTTAAGCTAGGGGGCTGAGGTGGTTAAATAACTTAAGTGAGATTACAGATACTCAAGAGAGAAATATATCCACCATTTTGTGTTGAATGACAAGATTGAACAGTTGAACCACCATCTAATGCATACCACAATTTTATGATACTTTATTCAACACATGTTTTGTACATGGACTATCTGCTGCGGAGGCGGCAGTGTTATATATGAAGAAAAGTTGAAGTTAATAAAGAAGTTATTTCAAGCATTTGGTGTGCTCTTTAAACCTGCTTCCATACAACGGCACTAGAGGAATTACAGAGTAATAGACAGTCCAGTCTGACTAAAAAGTCAGAGATATCAAAATCCTTCTAACGCCACATCTCAAAAGGCACTTCATAGTGCTGCGCCTGCCACATCTTTACTCAAGCAAAAGAGAATAACCTTTCGAAAGATGAGTTTAAGTACTTATATAATGTACATTTAACTATTGCTACTTTGCACGCAATTCCTAAGGTGCACAGGAACAGACAACCCATTCCGGGTAGACCTATTGTATCAGGCAACAATAGCCTTACTAAAAAACATTAGCCAATATGTTCCCACTTTACTGTCCTATATCAAGGATACCAAGTCGGCAGTCAGCAGACTCCAAGAAATCCAGGTCACAGTTGAAACTAAACTAGCCATCCTAGACATTGAAGCATTGTATACCAACATACATCATGATTTAGGTATAAATGCCACAGCTTCTTTCCTTTTCACTAAAGGCACTCACCTTTATGCACATAATACATTAATTCTTACACCCTTACATTTTTTACTCACGCACAATTATTTTCTGTTCAATGGACAATATTATTTACAATGAAATAAGACTGCAATGGGTAGTAAATGTGCACCGAATTATGCTAATCTGTTTTTAGGGTGGTGGGAGAACACTATAGTTTTTGAGGAACAGTTCCATGAGTTCACTAGTCAGATTTTATTTTGGGGGAGATACATGGACTATGTATCAATAATTTGGGATGGTACATATACTTTTTTTTCACAAGTTTGTTGAACAATTAAATGACAATGACATTGGCATGAAATTCACGTATGAGATACACGATAAAACTCTTACGTTTTTAGACCTCAGGATTTGGGTGGGATCTGGTGGCTGCATCAAGACTCAAGTCTATCGTAAACCTCTACTAACAATTTATTACACTGGCAGAACTACCACGTCCTGGCCAGTATATTAGGGCTCGTAGAAATTGCTCCGATGATACTCGTTTTCTTGGTGAGAGTAATACACTCTATAAGAGATTTAGGGAAAGAGAATACTCTAAAAAGACACCACATAAAGCTTTTGTCAGAGCCAAAACACTAATCGTAGTGACTTGTCACAAGCCAAACCAGAGGTACAGCCATTGAAATCTATCAGATGCATTGGGGCATTTGATGCACAATTCCACAAAAGCTATCAAGTTTTACATAAACATATGGCATATTTTTTTTTAGCAGATTATGATCTAAGAGAGGTCTTTTCAACTAAACCTAGTATTCACAGTTATTTTTCTAGGCCGCCCATTACCACTTGGTTGAAATCTCAAGTGGTGGGTCCACACCCATGTGGCAAATGTGTTCTGTTGCTATGTGAAAATAATACAAGTATTTACTATTCCAGTTACTAATAAAGTATGAGATTAGAGAATGTATTAATTTTCAAACTATGGGTTTCCTCCATATTGGACATGCCAGTGTAATAACATTTATGTGGGTAAAACCATATAGGAATTTAGATGGAGGATTAGTTAACATATCAGTTTTGTCAATACCAAGGCTGACACTACCATTTCCAGACATGTCAGACAATTTCATGATGGATGTTCGAAATGTCTTCGATTTTGGAGTGTATACAAAAAGACACGTGGTCCTAGGAAAGGAGATCTTATTAAAATTATCCTACAGGAAGAGACCAGGTGGATTTATTGGTTGGGAATCTTTAGCCCCTAAGGCCTAAATGAAGATTTTACCTACTCTTCATTTTTGTAATTTTTCAATACTTGTTAGGAGCTTTTTCATGTATTATTCTTGAATACTATTTTGTGACTTTGCTTTGTTAATTCTGAGTGCTACTTATGGTGAGCATTTAGAGACGTCATGGATCACCATTATTCCTTTTTATTTTTTATTATTTTTGTCACATGGATTATTTTTTAATCATTTGTGCTATTTTGCTGTACATCTATAAATCCATAACTTATAAATTGAGGTTTTACCAAACATAATCATGTAATATTCAATGTATGAATATTCCTCATGTCAATATTCTAAATGACATGTTCTTTTTTATTAATTATTTTTCATTTTACTTATTCTTACTTTATTTGGAGTTATGATTTGGTTTCTGTTATACATAACCATGTAATATTTAAGACAATATATATTTGTCTACCGGTAATTCTGGAATTTTGTGAGTTTTTGGTCATTTTGTCAATTATGAATTAATTTCTTACTATATACTGTTATGCAATACTCTATACAATATGTGTGATTTATAACTATGTTTATAATGTAATATTCCTACATTTATGTTTTATTCTATTATTCATTTTGTGATGAAAGCACCTTCGTCACTGGGAGTTGGAGAAGCCTGCTTGACAGCCTCTTGCCCTGTGACTATGGTCCCTGGGACACTATTTAGGCATATTGGATTTCAAAGGCTCTGTTTCTGCCCCTTAGACTTTTTAGTGGAACTATTTGAGGCATGTGACCATGTGCATGGTGGGGCAAAAATAAGACTTTCAGGAAATTCCTGAAGCCCTGAACCAATCTGGATGATTTTTGGATAGGTTGTTCACCCAGATCGAGGCTATCAGGGGATGTGACTTTATGGGGATATGTGGTGTTTTCTGTGGTTGGGAAAAATGTGTATTTTATGCCTGTGAGTAATTAAGGTAATTGTGTTTGTTAAATATATCACAGGCAGAGTCCATTGTGTTTGTTAAATATGTCACAGGCAATACCCACTGTGTTGTTAATTGTGTCACAGACGATGCCTATTCTGTTATTGATTCCGTGATAGGGCAATGTCATTGTGTTTGTTGAATGTATAGTTTTTGTGTTTAAACTGTAAAACTGTACAGTTCCCAACCAGGTCCACGGGGGTGGTACTGGTACCCTTGTTGGAAAATGTGTATAAAAGGCACTACTTGTATGGTCAATAAAGAGAGTTCCTGTTTTACCTTCAACAGAGAGCCTCGTCTCATGTGTGTGGGGATTGCTATTTGCTGTATACTCCACTGGCTATAACCCTCAGCTCTTGTAAGAGCTGGTCCTGGTTCTTGTTCCTGTGGTGGTCACGGTGTCGAGCGGAGTGCTTGGAGCCCTCGGGAAGCACTAGGAGCATCCACTTTTTTTATATTTCATAATTTTTGCACTAAGAATTATTTATTGATTTGTCACACACAATCATGTCATATAATGTAATATTCAGTTCATTCATATTTATGCTTTCATATTATTGCATTTCAGTTGTCATTATTCATTTCCCATGATTAATTGAGCTTATATCGCAGCAGTTCATATGCAGACCCTTTCATTCTATCCTGCACGCATGCGCATTAATCATCCAGTCGGTGCGCAGCCTCAGTTTTTTTTTAGATATTCCATTCTAAGTTGGTGCATCTTCTCTTGCGCAGCGCGTCATCTGGAGAAAACCCTTTGCTTCACTCAGTGGATCAGCAGGTAAGTTTGTTACCATTGCAATGCTTCCTATTGGTAGCCACAATATAGTCAAATGTTTCTGTGCGACAATATTTTGTGGGATAGGTCATCAGTCCTGTCACTCTCTCATGAGAGGTCTTATATGAGTCTTACATGGCGTCTCACCTCGATTCTGCCCATTACCACTGATGAAGGAAGTTTACTGCAAAACATGTTGGGGGCAGTTAGTTTTTAGCAGACTAGCTTAGTGCTCATGTAACTATCACTGTCAGTGAATACAACTCACTACACAGTATAGTGGCAGATAGAAGGATTAATGTGGTTAGTGCACACCCCGTAGTCCTTCAGTAATGCACAGGCAATGTGAATATGCACTAGTGGTAGCGAGTTTTAAGGCTGGAGTTGCTCACAGCACTTTGTTATTTTGGGACTTTTATGTTTATTAAATAAAAGTACATTTTTAGGTACCATTCTTATATTAAGATATCTGGGGCGAGTTAGGTATTTAGCCTAGGGAGGTGATTACTGATTATCTTTTTCTGAAAGGACACATTTATTGCAGGACTATGTACATTTCAATGTACAGGTCTACCACATGTCATGTCCTCATCTGAAAACACCAGGAGATGTTAAATCTAAAGATTTTATAACCATTAACTTGAATACTTTGTACACAGGCCAAACATTTTATGTTTCATGCGACCGTGAATGCAAGACCAGCTGTGCATGGAAAAGATGAAAGTGATGAAAGAGTAAGGTTACCTGAGGAGACTATTGCTTTTTTTTATTTTTTATTTTTTTACTCTTCTAGAGAATTATGACCATTCTGCTTCAAAGTATAGTCAACTTCCATTTGTTAATTGCCCTCCAGTTTCCTTTCTAATAAATCAATCCCCTGATGTTATTGTTTTTACTTAATTAGTTCAAGGAAAACTCATATATACAGTATTCTACCTAGATTTTACAGTATTGAAAATCTACCAGAAATGCTGAATATATATCCTTTGTTTTACTTATTATTTTTTTATTTGAATTTTACTAGTGTTTAAATCTGTCAGCAGTTTTTCATGGTCTCTAGACAAAAGCTGAGGTGAACAGAACAAACATACTATTTGTGGAGCTTTTATTATCAAGAGTACTGTGAAGCTGAAATTTTATTCTTCAAGGTCCTATTCCTGCAAGAGGACTGAATTTGGATCTTCACTGTGCATTCTTCTATGTGTTGAACTACTTCACGGACCCTCCCCTCTGCTCTGAGGGAGAGCAGTAGCATTCAAATCCACAGCTCTCACTGAGGAAAGGCATATAATCCTTGACAATCCCTTTAAGGCACTTCATGTGCTGACCTATGATGTTCTGTAGGGCATGGTTCCTCAACTCCAGTCCTCAGGGCTCATCTGCCAGTCGTGTTTTCAAGATTCTCTTAGCATTAAGCAGCTGATATAATTAGTGTCCATGGATCAGGACTTCTCAGGTATTCAGTCTGTGGGATATTCTCAAATCCTGACCGACAGGTTGGTCCTGAGGACCAGAGTCGGGGAGCACTGCTGTTGGGTACTGTATTACAGGATTGTTCTCCATCTGCCGTGCATCCAACAACCAATATTTATTTCTCCCCAATATATGTGATCAGGGGAAATTCAGGATCCCCATTCATATTGGATGGTCATGTGGCCCAGCTGAAATCTTTTGGTAAGCCAACATTACTCTAAACTTTATGGCTAGCTATAAACTAGAACCTCTCAATCTTGTTATTGTCTTCACTTCACCTGTTCATTTTGTGAATAACAATAAGATATATAAATGTGACTAAAGTAACTGGAGCTGCATATCTATCTATATATATATATATATGGTATATGTTATATAAGGCAAAATGATCTAACTTGCTGGTAGAGATAGCAGTCATCAGGTTGACATCATGATGTATGAAGTTGTGCTTTCCTCTATAAATGTGAACCACAGATCTGCTCACAATTATTGATAGCTTATTATTTATATGTAGCAGAGGAAGACAACAATCTGTAGATCTGCATAAACAACAACAAAGCCTAATTTTTCCTTGTAGAATGACACTCAAATGGAATTTCCTCTGTGCTAGATTGTAATATTTTGTAAATGGCATTTCTTTTAAAGAAATTTCTGTATTCATCTTGAGTTAATCATGAGAATGGTAATAATTCATGCTGCTAGCACAGTTCTGGTTAATGCCTTCCCTATGTACCAAAGTCAGATTATAAAATAAACATATTCTTACATATGCTACTTGTCATTGTTAAAGCTAATCTGAAGCTGTTTGAGTCTCAAATAAATGGAACTCAAAGTTTGGCAACCATCCAATATTCATATTACTATAACCTTACAACATAATCATGGTTATAGATACATGGCTGTCAGATCATCACCATGTGATAGCTTATATAACGCATCTTCTACATGCTGGCTAATCTCATTTATACAGAAGTATTAGTTATGTACAAATTTCTGATTCAGCAAGCATGCTTACAAATATCTGATCTGTCTGACAATCAGGATACATAAATTTAAATTATGACTATTACACATAAACATTGAAGAAAGTGCACAGGGGCAACCTAAGCAGCCACAAAAGGAGTTAAAAAATGTGACAAACACCACAGAAGTGAATACAGCCTTGCAATATTCACACTCCAAGGTCAACATTTTGATGATAATTCTAGACTTAAACTTTCCACGTACCAGGAACCTAATACATTTTCCTTTCATACATTAAATATTTTAATGTACAAGTCAAGATAAGTATTTGAACAAACAAGAAGAATCTCAACAGAAGAGTAGAGACGAGCGAATCGATTTTAAGCAAATCAGATTTATCATGAACTTCACAAAAACTCTTCTGCCAAACTAATTCCAAGGTTTTGGCAATTTACTTTGGACCTTTAAATGAATTGCATAAAAGGCATCCTCAGTTTTTTAATTTTTTTATTCAGTACACTGGTGAGGGAAACAGGACAGAAAGGATGAAGCAGAGGACCACATGACTCTCGCCAGGCCCAGACAGACGGCCTTGCTCTCGATGCTTTGCTGGCAGCCTAATAGCCAGTCAAGAGGGAGGATACTAGCTAGTCTATTAGCCTCTTTGCTAGCTGTAACTAGTGATGAGCTGCAGGGGTCATATTCGAATTTGCAATATTTCGCAAATATTTTGTAGGATATTTTGCGAATTCAAATATTCATTATATTCTACGATTTTTTTACTCGAAGAATCGACAAGGTAATGATTGCATAATATGCAAATATTCGTAATGCAAATTTTTATCGCAAATTTTTCAATTGCCGAGCTAAATTGCTCTATATTTGTTTGTTTTTTCGAATATTCGCTATATATTCTTGTTTTAGAATATTGCAAATATTCAAAAAAACAAATATATTTGATAAAGTGCTATATATTCATTTTTTAGAATATTCATCATTTTTCCCATTTAAAGTCATGTTTTTACTCCGCAATTAAAAAATGTGCGATAAAAATTTGCATAATAAAAATTCTCAATAGATTTTTTTTTTATTCGAAATTGCAAATATATATCACTATATTCTAAATATTCGTGAATTTTCAAAGTACCTATATTCGCGATAAAAATTCGCAATTCGAATATTCGTGAAGCACAGAAACTATTTTGAGCTCAGCTACAGATGTGAGAGGATACGTCTGCCATGTCTCTGACAGAAACAAGTCAGCCATCTTAGGGTCTTGCATGGATAGTGTATGTATATATTTAGTTAGATATATTGAATTACTATGTAGAAAGTCAGGTTTTTTCAATAGGGAGAGCAAGGGTCAGTTAGTGTACTGAGACTAGGTGTCTTACTGCTGAATTATATATAATTTCAGCAAAATCCATGTTTTAAAATCCAAATGGCACTTCATCCATTCGTAGCCCTTCTATTCGAGCAGGCAGCAGTTCATACTTGGATGGTGTAATAAATTATGAGGTGCTTTTTTTACTTGTGAAAATGAAAAATTTAGACCTAAGCAACTTCCTTGCCCAAACAGAAGTTTTGACCTCTTGTGTGTAACAATTTGTGGGGTGCTTTTACTTTTGTTTACCCTTTAAAATCTGAAAAATTATGAGCCAAAACTACATACTATTGGCAAAATGTAGTTTTTTATTTTCATAGCCAAAGTCTAATAAAATGCTTGGGTTAAAATGCTTGCTATAACCCTCAAGGAATTCCTTGAGTAGTACAATTTCCACAGTGTGGTATTTTGGAGATGTTGAGGCAGTTTCTTTATCATGTTTTGGCCCATCAGAGCCCCTGCAAAAACTAAAATAGTGCCTAAAAAATCCAGAAAATTTGGTGCACCTTCATTAATGAGTCCTAGTACATTGAACTTACAAATTAAATATTTTAAAAAAATGAAGGTTCAGGGTAACACATGTCTTTAACACCTATTGTGTTGAACAAATTGATTAAAATGAATATTGTGTAAAAACTGAATGCTTGAATTTCACCTCCATTCTGCATTAATTCATGTAAAACAGACAAACAATAACACATTTCTCAAATGCTGCTTTGAATTATTTTAAGGGTGAGGATTTTAAATAGGGTGATTTATGTTTTTCTCTATTACATTGGCCCCGCAAACTTTTCAAAGAACAGGTCCCTAAAAATACTTATATACTCATATATAAAAATAAAAATTCTCTAAAATTTTAATAATTGCTGCTAAACCTCCCAAAAATAAAAGTTTGAAATTATACTAACATAAAGAGGATTTGGCATGACCATCTAAATAAATATAAAATTTGCTTGTATAAATAAAAGTGTTCCAAAGTTAAAGTGACAAACCACTGAAGCTCTGGGGGTTGTGTTAACTGGCTACTACAACTACGGTACTTTGTTGTGCTTTACATTAAAGTCATATATACAGTGAGGAATAGGAGTATTTGAACACCCTGCAATTTTACAAGTTCTCCCACTTAGAAATCATGGAGGGGTCTGAAATTCACATTGTAGGTGCAGACCAACTCTGAGAGAGACAGAATCACATTGTATGATTTTTTTAAGAATCTATTTGTCTTGCACTGCTGAACATACAGTTGTTGTAATGCAAGGCACCAACAAAACAGACCAGTGAGGATGAAGTAAAAGGGGTTTATTAACAAAATAAACAAAGTCCAGGTAAACATCACTGGGCAAACATCAGGCAAACAAAAAACTAAGTAAAGCCAGGAGTAGTCCCGATCCGTGCTAACAAATCACAGGGCATCAAGTGTTCACTCCCCATGATCCTGCCCTACACCTGTGTACAAAGCTTTGGCTGGTCATTAGTCAATTAGACCAATGCCGGCCCCCTAATCTGCTTTGAACTTGCGGCCAGGTGCTATTCCCTTCACTGGTCGGCGCAGCGCAACTGCATATCACCTTGCGAACCCGTTTTCGAACGTAAATGTGGATGCACGACAGACTCTGCGAGAATGAACGAGCGCATCGACATGGACACCGGAATGGAATCTGCAATAGGCACTGGAAACAAGCTCAGCCGCAGTGTACTGCCACTAGCCCGGCCAAGCTGTCTCCGAAAGCGATGTGGTCTTCCCCACCGGCGCACATGCGAACGCATCCCCGCGTCAGTTTTCAAAGGGGTTGGAGCTGGTGTATCAATGGAGAAACGCGTAACCTGTCCCTTAGCTCCACGAGGACCCTTTTTGATCACACTAGAGTGTGAGACAGGTGAGGATCTTACATTACCCCCCCCTCGATGAGGTGTCTCAGAAGACTCTGAGAAAGCTTTCCCCGGATTATCCCGTTTGAAGGCTGCCACCAACTCATCCGCGTGCACCTGACGAGCAGGTACCCAACAGCTCTCCTCTGGACCAAAACCCTTCCAGTCTACCAAGTATTGGAGAGACCTCTGGACAAAACGAGAGCCCAAAATCCTGTTCACCTCGAACTCTGATAACCCTTGGACCCCCAACTGGAGTGGAGTCTGAATGAAGGGGGCGGAGTCGGCAGCCGATTTGAGAAGTGATACATGAAAGATGTTCACTCCTCGAAACAACGGTGGAAGATCAACCTTGTACGTAACTCGGTTGATCTTCTGCGTCACTGGGTATGGACCAATGAATTTAGGACCCACTTTAGAAGATGGCTAATGCCGTGGAATGTTCCAGGTGTAGACCCACACCTGATCTCCCACCTTAAACTTTTGCTCTACAGTGCGATGATGATGAGCAAATGTTTTCTGTTGCACCACCGCACTGCGAGGGACGTCTATACGCGAACCATTGATCCACCACCGGTGAATCAGTGGAGGGCCCGGCCAGAGAAGAGAGCCTTGGATACCTGCCCCCCACGCACCTGAATGGAGACATCTTAGTGGAAGCATGCTCAGAGCTGTTATAAGCCACCTCCACGAAGGGTAGATGTGCGGCCCATTCCTCCTGGAAGTTTGACACGAAGCACCAGAGATATTGCTCCAGGGTCTGGTTAGTCCTTTCCGTCTGACCGTCTCTGGGTGAAAACTGGAAGAGAGACAAATTTATACCCAACCGGGAGCAGAAAGTATGCCAGACCCGAGAGATTAATTGAACACCTCTATCTGAAACAATATCATCTGGCGCTCCGTGTAATCGAAAGACATGATTCAAAAACAGATCTGCCAATTCGCTAGCTGAGGGCAATCTGGGAAGTAGGATAAAATGGGCCATTTTACTAAAACGGTCCACCACTACCCAGATTACCGTACTTCCAGAGGACCTTGGAAAATCTGTGATGAAGTCCATGGAGATGTGAATCCATGGAGCCTGAGGAATGGGCAATGGGAGCAAAGTACCAGAAGGGGCGGACCGAGACGGTTTACATCGAGCACACACACTAAATGCCTGGATAAATGCCCAAACACACCTCCAGGCTGTGTAAGGGCTATTTGACCATGAAGGAGCGTGATGGGGTGCTGCGCCAGATGACCTGGCCTTCACAGTCACTGGACCTGAACCCAATCGAGATGGTTTGGGGTGAGCTGGACCGCAGAGTAAAGGCAAAAGGGCCAACAAGTGCTAAGCATCTCTGGGAACTCCTTCAAGACTGTTGGAAGACCATTTCAGGTGACTACCTCTTGAAGCTCATCTATAGAATGCCAAGAGTGTGCACAGCAGTAATCAAAGCAAAAGGTGGCTACTTTGAAGAACCTAGAATATGACATATTTTCAGTTGTTTCACACTTTTTTGTTATGTATATAATTCCACATGTGTTAATTCATAGTTTTGATGCCTTCAGTGTGAATCTACAATTTTCATAGTCATGAAAATAAAGAAAACTCTTTGAATGAGAAGATGTGTCCAAACTTTTGGTCTGTACTGTAGGCCTTAACATCCACGGACATACTGGGCCACCAAACATGACGTTTAATAAGGGCAAGTGTTTTCTTAACACCCGCATGCCCTGCAGACTTGGAGTTGTGAAGCTCTTGGATAACCTTTAACCGAAGGTTAACTGGTACAAACCATCGCCCCTCGGGCTTGTTAGAGGGACTCTCTGCCTGTGAAGGCTCAAGAAGAGAGGACAAGTCCTCAATTAACTCTATGGTCCCTAGGGCGGCCAGAAAACATTTAGTGGGAAGAATAGTCTCTGGCTCAGAGCTCAGGATGGAAGAAGCCTCAGGGAAGCAACGGGACAGAGCATCTTCCTTCACATATTTAGAACCTGGCTTATATCTGTGAAGCGAAAATTGAAGCGGGTGAAAAACAATGCCCACCGAGCTTGTTGGGAGTGGAGTCTCTTGGCAGTCTCTAGGTACTCAAAATTTTTGTGGTCAGTGTAAATCGTAATGGGATGTTCAACACCCTCTAGCCAATGTCTCCACCCTTGAAAAGCCAATTTTACTCCCAGAAGCTCTCTATTGCCGATGTCATAATTACACTCTGCTGGAGAGACCTTCCAAGAAAAGAAGGCACAAGGATGTAACCTCTCAGGGACACCATAATACTGTGAAAAAACTGCCCCAACACCAACCTCGGAGGTGTCGACCTCAAGGACAAAAGGTCGGGAAGTGCCTGGATGAGTAAGGATTGGAGCAGTGCAAAAGGCCTGCTTTAGCATTTCAAAGGCTCTGTCTGCCTCTCTCATCCACTTTGAAGGATTAGCTCCCTTCTTAGTGAGGTTAGTGAGAGGTACCACTATCGCAGAGAACTTCTTAACAAACTTGCAGTAGAAGTTGGCAAAGCCTAAGAAATGCTGCAGTCCCTTTAGATCCTTAGGCCGAGGCCAATCCAAGACAGCAGAAAATTTGGATGGATCCATAGCCAGTCCCCTTTCTGAGATAATGTACCCCAGAAAAGGCAATTCCGTTACCTAAAACAGACACTTTTCTAGTTTGGCAAAGAAGCGGTTCTCCCTCAGTTTCTGGAAAACCTAACACACGTGTCGCCGATGAGACACCAGATCCGACGAGTAGATTAGTATGTCATCTAAATAGACAACAACAAATCTACCTAAGAAATCCCTGAGGACATCATTGGTGAACTCCTGGAAGACTGCAGGAGCATTTCAGAGGCCAAAAGGCATAACGAGATACTCGTAATGCGGTCTTCCATTCATCACCTTCTCTGACGCGTACCAAGTTATATGCACCCCTCAAATAGAGTTTGGTGAAGATCCGGGCCCCTGCCACCTGAGAAAAAAAATCATCAATCAAAGGCAGAGGGTACCGGTTCTTCACCGTGATCAGATTGAGGGCGCGAAAGTCGATGCAGGGTCTCAAGCCTCCATCCTTCTTCTCCACAAAGAAGAACCTGGCTCCAGCGGGGAAAGTGGATGGACGAATGAAACTCTTCTCGAGATTCTTTTTAATATAATCACGCTGGGCCTGAATCTCAGGCCCAGTGAGATTATATAGATGTCCCCGGGGTGGCATGGTACCTGCAACAGATCTATGGGACAATCATATGACCTATGGGGAGGTAACACATCACCCCCCTGTGGACTGAACACGTCCTGGAAGTGATGGTAATGCTGGGGTAATGTACTTAATACTTCCGTGTAGGCTAGTGTCAACTCAGGACATATGCACTGAGTGAGGCATTCAGTACTCCACCGGCAAATCTGACCTGAGCGCCAGTACACTATCGGATTATGTAGTCTCAGCCAAGGGAGACCCAAAATCACAAAAGTGGATGGCATGTCCAGGACAAAAAGGCTTAAAGGTCTCCCGATGATCAGCCCCCACTATTACCTGCATCCCGGGCGTCATCCACACTGCACGACCATCCTGGAGAGGAGATCCATCAATAGCAGTCACCAACAGGGTGGTCTTTGGTTGGATAAGCGGGATTCCAAGTCGATGCACCAAGACTGAGTCCATAAAATTCCCTGCTGCTCCAGAATCAATCAGGGCTGAAAACAAATGCACTTTGTCTTGCCACTGTAGTGAAATGGGTACTATCAATCAAGTTGGAGGAGGGATAATAGCACCTAGGAGGTTCTCCTCTATGTCCCCTAGGTACATTCATTCCCCGCCGACAGGAGGGGACAGGTCTTAACGAGATGTCCTGCTTTTCCACAAAACAGGCACAGACCTTTCTGTTTGCGACAAGCTCGTTCTGCTTGTGTAAGATGGGAGGACCCAACCTCCATTGGCTATTCTGCCGGCTTGGTGGTCCCTGGATGTGGCCGTGAAAGTGTAGTCAGTTGACCGTTCTACCCGCCTCTCCTGGATCCATCTGTCAGCATCGATTGCCTGGGAGATGGCCATCTCCAATGAGACAGGAGTGGGTAAGGCAAAAAGAAGATCCCGGACTGCATCAGAAAGTCCCAGCCGGAAACGATGGTGGAGGGCTGCGTCGCCCCAGGTGGTGAAAGCTGTCCATCGCCTTAATTCCACAGCATATTCTTCAGCAGGGCGGCAACCTTGTTGAATATGCTTGAGATGGTTTGAAAGAATGACAAATAGGCGGCGTGGTGCTGGGGCAAATTAAACGTCCAACTTGGGGATCTCCACGCAGCAAGGACATTATGATCCCAATCCTCTGTCTGATATTGGAATGTCCACTGGAATGGACGGAGTCCCAGCAAACATCAGTCAGTAGCTAGCAGTACTGACCTGCACCTGGATAAGAAAGGTTAACAGTGGGCACTGATCGACTTGGGAGGCCACCTTTTATGTGCCTGCTAACAAATCCCAGGGCGCTAAGTGTCCACTCCCCATAGGTCATGATCCTGCCCTTCAGCTGTGTACAAAGCTTTGGTCGGTCATTAGTCAATCAGACAAATGCCAGCCCCCTAATCTGCTTTGAACTTGCGGCCAGGTGCTATTCCCTTCGCTGGTCGGCGCATTAGAAGCGCGTACGTGGGATCTTGTATCCCTTTACAAACCCGTTTTCGAACGTAAATACGTATGCACGACAGGCTCTGCGAGAGTGCACTAGCGTGTCGACATGGACGCCAGAATGGAATCCGCAATAGGCACCGGAGACAAGCTCGGCCACAGCATACTGCCACTAGCCCGGCCAAGGTGTCCCCGAAAGTCTTCCCCTCCAGCTCACATGTGAACGCATCCCCGCGTTGGTTCGGAGCTGGTGTATCAATGGAGACACGCGTAACCTGTCCCTTAGCTCCACGAGGACCCTTTTTGGTCACACGGAATGCGAGACAGGTAAGGATCTTACAGTTGTGTTCAAAATAATAGCAGTCAGACATCACTTAGCTTAAAAATCACTGTTTTTGGTAGAAATGATAATTCTACATGGCAAATAGCAGGTGAAGTAGAGTAATAGAAATACAACAGACCTAACAGTCATGATATGCATGCTGCTGATTCAGTGTAATTGAACCACTAATTGAAAGGGGCATGTTCAAAATAATAGCAGTGTGGAGATCAATTTGTGAGGTCATTCATTCTTTAAAAAGCAGGTGACAACTATTGCCCTTATTTAAGGAAGGAAGGCAGCAAATGTTGTACAGTCATGTCCATAAATATTGGGACATCGACACAATTCTAACATTTTTTGTCTCTATACACCACCACAATGGATTTGAAATAAAACAAACAAGATGTGCTTTAACTGCAGACTGTCAGCTTTAATTTGAGGGTATTTACATGCAAATGAACGTAGGAATTACACCAGTTTGCATATGTGGCTCCCACTTGTTAAGGAACCAAAAGTAATGGGACAATTGGCTTCTCAGCTGTTCCATGGCCAGGTGTGGGTTATTCCCTCATTATCCCAATTACAATGAGCAGATAAAAGGTCCAGAGTTCATATCAAGTGTGCTATTTGCATTCGGAATCTGTTGCTTTCAACTCTCAAGATGAGATCCAAAGAGCTGTCACGGTCAGTGAAGCAAGCCATCATTAAGCTGAAAAAACAAAACAAACCCATCAGAGAGATAACAAAAACATTAGGCGTGGCCAAAACAACTGTTTGGAACATTCTTAAAAAGAAGGAATGCGTCAGTGAGCTCAGCAACACCAAAATACCCGGAAGACCATGGAAAACAACTGTGGTGGATGACCAAAGAATTCTTTCCCTGGTGAAGAAAACACCCTTCACAACAGTTGGCCAGATCAAGAACACTCTCCAAGAGGAAGGTGTATGTGTGTGTCCAAGTCAACAATTAAGAGAAGACTTCACCAGAGTGAATACAGACGGTTCACCACAAGATGTAAACCATTGGTGAGCCTCAAAAACAGGAAGGACAGATTAGAGTTTGCCAAAGGACATCTAAAAAAGCCTTCACAGTTCTGGAACAACATCCTATGGACAGATGAGACCAAGATCAACTTGTACCAGAGTGATGGGAAGAGAAGAGTATGTAGATGTCACGGCTGAGGATGGGGGAAACCCTCAACTGTGCAATGTCAATAGGATAAGGGTAGCTGCTAGGCCAGGATGACAGGATCAGGGAGCATGTCACCTCCTAGCGCGTCCCTAATTCTGACCCTGACTCCTAACCGTATGAGCCAACCCAGATGGTAGAGATGTCGCAAACATAAAATTTTCCGTTCGCGAACAGCGAACGCAAACTTTCGCAAATGTTCGCGAACGGGCGAACCGCCATTGACTTCAATGGGCAGGCGAATTTTAAAACCCACAGTGACTCTTTCTGGCCACAATAGTGATGGAAAAGTTGTTTCAAGGGGACTAACACCTGTACTGTGGCATGCCGGAGGGGGATCCATGGCAAAACTCCCATGGAAAATTACATAGCTGACGCAGAGTTGGATTTTAATCCATAAAGGGCATAAATCACCTAACAATCCAATTTTTTTTGAACAACGTGGTTTAAAACATCCAGTGTGTGTATGCTATCAGGTGTGATGTTGTATCGATCAGGTAGTGTAAGGGTTACGCCCGCTTCACAGACATTGACAGACCAAACTCCCCTTTTAATGCACCGCAAACAGTCCATTTGCCTAACCGCAAACTTCCCATTTGCACAAGATTGGATACCAAGCTAGCCATGTCCCGTTGATGTCATTGAAGGTTTATTCCTCCACCCAGCCACGTACAACACCAAGGGTCCCGGAAAGGTGAATTGAATTGATTTTTCGAATGGGGAGATGGTAAAAAAAACGCTGGCTCCCTCCCCTTTGTTTGAATCCACGGTCACTGCGTCTGTGCCGTGCAATTTACTGTCCCACCCGATATGAGTGCCATTTTCTATAGTTCTCTCTTCTCATCAGTTTAATCCCTGTAACGTCTCCAATCTGGGGTCCATTTATTAAATAGATTTTTCGAACGGTGAGATGGTTAAAAAATAGCTGGCTCCCTCCCCTTTGTTTGAATCCACGCCACGGTCACTGCATCTGCGCCGTGCAATTTACTGTCCCACCCGATATGAGTGGTATTTCCTGTAGTTCTCTCTTCTCATCAGTTTAATCCCTGTTACATCCCCAATCTGGGGTCCATTTATTAAATAGATTTTTCGAACGGGGAGATGGTTAAAAAATTGCTGGCTCCCTCCCCTTTGTTTGAATCCACGGTCACTGTGTCTGCGCCGTGCAATTTACTGTCACACCCGATATGAATGCTATTTTCTGTAGTACTATTCTCATCAGTTTAATCCCTGTTACGTCCCATATCAGGGTGGGATTGCCTTTGGTAAAAAAAAAAAAATTGTCCAAGTATCTTCGACTGCCTTCACAGTGACAGACCAAACTCTGATACACCAAACTGAATTGATTTTAGGAATCGGGAGATGAAAAAAGCAGCTTGGTTGGTCCTCTTACTCCCAAATTGGGGCACTGCGCGTGCACGGAGCAATGTGCTGTGACACCCTATATGAGTGGTGTCTTAACTAGTCCTATTCCTATCAGTTTAATCCCTGTTACGTCCCCTATCCGGGGATGTGTGTCGAATTGATTAACCAATTAACGAACTATTACGACATCCTGAAATAATTTAGTTCTGAGCTTTGTACTTGATTTGTATTGGAATTGTTGGGGATTTTTTTAATTGTCTGCATTATTTCTAATAAACTAAGAGACTTTATTATGATTTTTTTATTTTATGTATTGAAAAACCCACCCATACAACTTAAAAAAAGATAAATAAAAAATTTAAGTTTTTTCTATGAATAAAACATCCAGCCGTCCCGATTGCTTTTGGTCTGATCATAATGAAGTAACAGCCTTATCATCTGGGGTGTGGCAACATGGCCAACACACTCATAGAGGTGATGATCGCTTCATTGTGAAATGCAAGCCCCTTCACCACAACAAGGTAACGATCACGAAAGGGGAATTGACACTTGTATGTGCCTTTTTTTTATTTTGTTTTTGCAGCCACAGTGCAGCACCAGAGGCCAGAAAAATTAGGCATGTAGACATGCCTGAAAAACAATGTTATTGTAGCAGCGGCCAGAAAAATTGATGTTTTTAAGGCAGAAAGGTGACTAAAACATTGCGGCTTGAACCCTAGTTGGTGGCGGAGAATTCACGAAAGTCATCCGGTATGCAGACATTAAATACAGCAGCGTAGGGACCATTTTGAGGCCAAGGCATGTCATCAGGCCTTTTGTTAGTTAAACATATCCCCTAATGTCAGTCCCTTCGGGATCCATGCCTCATTCATCTTAATGAAGGTGAGGTAATCAACACTTTTTTGACCGAGTCAAATTTTGTCAGTGACAATGCCTCCTACTGCACTGAAGGTCCTTTCTGACAGGACACTTGAAGCGGGGCAGGCCAGAAGTTCTATCGCAAACTGGGAAAGGGCTCAGGCCAGAGGTCAAGCCTGCACACCCAATAGTCAAGGGGTTCATCGCTCCTCAGAGTGTCGACATCTGCAGTTAAGGCCAGGAAGTCTGCCACCTGTCGGTCGAGTCGTTCTCTAAGGCTGGATCCCGAAGGGCTGTGGCGATGTGTAGGACTGAAAAAGCTCTGCATGTCCTCCATCAACAACACATCTGTAAAGTGTCCTGTCACCGTGGTAGGAGGAGGATTACTTTCACCTCTTCCCCAGTTAGACTCCCGTTGTGCTGTGTAAAGCATATTTTTTTGTTTGGTTTTGAACTGCTGCATCCTTTCTGACTTCTGGTAATTTGGTAACATTTCGCCACTTTCTGCTTATACCGGGGGTCTAGTAGCATGGCCACCCAGTACAGGTCGTTCTCCTTCATACTTTTTATACGAGGGTCCCTCAACAGACATGAAAGACCCTATTTGCACAAGGTTGGATGCAGAGCTACTCATTTCCCGTTCCTCCTCCTCACTGATGTCATTGACGGTCTGTTCTTCCCCCCAGCCACGTACAACACCACGGGTCCCAGATAGGTGACAACAACGAGCACCCTGGGATTCCTGCTGTGGTTGGTCTTCCTCCTCCTCAAAGCCACATTCCTCCTCTGACTCCTCTTCCTCATACTCCTCTTGAAGCGTTGCCGCAGGTCCGGCAAGCGATGATGACAAGGCTGTTTCTGGTGGTGATGGTGACCACAACTCTTCCTCTTCACGCTCATCTACAGCCTGATCCAGCACTCTTCGCAGGGCACGCTCCAGGAAGAACACAAATGGGATGAGGTCGCTGATGGTGCCTTCGGTGTGACTGACTAGGTTTGTCACCTCCTCAAAAGGACGCATGAGCCTACAGGCATTGCGCATGAGCAGTAACATGGCAAAAAAATTCCCAGCTCCGCAGAGGCTGTCCTAGCACCCCAGTCATACAAATACTCGTTGACGGCTTTTTCTTGTTGGAGCAGGCGGTCGAACATTAGGAGTGTTGAATTCCAACGTGTCGGGCTGTCGCAAATCAAGTGCCTCACTAGCATGTTGTTTTGGTGCTGAATGTCTGCAAAGTGCGCCATGGCCGTGTAGGAACGCCTGAAATGGCCACACACCTTCCTGGCCTGCTTGAGGACGTCCTGTAAGCCTGGGTACTTAGACACAAAGCGTTGTACGATGAGATTCAACACATGTGCCATGCACGGCACATGTGACAACTTGCCCAAATTCAATGCCGCCAACAAATTGCTTACATTGTCACACACCACTTTGCCGATCTCCAGTTGGTGCGGGGTCAGCCACTGATCCACCTGTGCGTTCAGGGCGGACAGGAGTGCTGGTCCGGTTTGGCTCTCTGCTTTCAGGCAAGTCAACCCCAAAACAGCGTGACACTGTCGTATCTGGGATGTGGAATAGCCCCTGGGGAGCTGGGGGGGTTCAGTTGATGTGCAGCCAGACGCTGCAGCAGAAGAGGACTCAGCCGAGGAGGTTATGGAAGAGGATGGAGTAGGAGGAGTAGAGGAGTTGTCACCAACTCCGCTGCAGAGCCACGCATTCCATGCTTGGCAGCCATCAGCAGGTTGACCCAATGCGCAGTGTAGGTGATATACCTGCCCTGACCGTGCTTTGCAGACCAGGTATCAGTGGTCAGATGGACCCTTACCCCAACACTGTATGCCAGAGATGCCATGACTTCCTTTTCAATCACCGAATAGAGGTTTGGGATTGCCTTATTAGAAAAAAAAATTCGTCCGAGTACCTTCCACTGTGGTGTCCCAATTGCGACACATTTTTTGAAGGCCTCAGACTCCACCAGCTGGTATGGTAAAAGCTGGCGGTCTAAGAGTTCCGTCAAGCCAGCTGTCAGACGCCGGGCAAGGGGGTGACTCTGTGACATTGGCTTCTTACGCTCAAACATTTCCTTAACAGACACCTGACTGTGGGCAGATGAGATGGAACTGCTCAAGGTGAGAGGAGGAGTGGCGGGTGGTTGAGAGGGGGCAAGGAGGACAGCAGTGGTTGAGAGGGGGCAAGGAGGACAGCAGTGGTTGACGTGGCTGAAGATGCTGGACCAGGAGGAGGATGGTGGCTTTGAGCCTGTGTGCTGCTTCTACGTGTCATCATGTGTTGATCCCATAGGCGTTTGTGATGTGCGATCATGTGCCTTCGCAAAGCAGTTGTACCTAGGTGGGTGTTGGATTTCCCATGACTCAGTTTCTTTTGGCACAGGTTGCAAATGGCATCGCTGTTGTCAGAGGCAGACACACCAAAAAATTGCCACACTGCTGAGCTTTGCAATGACGGCTTTCTGGTGGTGGCAACAGCAGCAACAGCATTTGTTGATTGGCGTGCTGTCTGGCTGACCCCGGGTGCTGATACATGCTGTCTTTTTGAACAGGTACCTGTTGAAAAAGGCAACTTAGCCGAAACGCTTCCTTTTCCATGGGACATATTGTTATGTGCGAATACATTTTCACGAGCATTGAAGTCACGTCTGCTGGCATCTATTTTTCAATTATACGTGGAATTAATCCTATCCCTGAGCGGCGTGCATTGCAGCGTGTGCCGGCCGACCTCTCTCCAGATACATGCTGTCTGACTGTGCCACTAGCTCCTTGCGATGACCTCCCCCTGCTTCCAACTTGTCTCCTCCTTCTCTCTGTCTCCCCTTCTGAACTTTCCCCCTCTTCTTCTCTTCGAGCAGGCACCCATGTGGCATCCATGGACACATCGTCATCATCAACCGCTTCACTTGTATCTGACACCTCAGCAAAGGAAGCAGCAGCGGGTACAACATCATCATCATCACACTGTACGTCCATGTGTGTAATGCTGCCTGACTGAGACATATTCCTGTTATCTACATTCCCTGGCAATAATGGTTGCGCATCACTAATTTCATCCAACTGATGTGTAAATAACTCCTCTGAGGGATCAAGTGAAGTGGCTGTGGTGGCTGTGGTGGTAGTGGTGGTGGTGGTGGTGGCGGCAGGCGGGAGAGTGGTGACCAAAGCTGAGCTGGAGGAGGATGGTGCGTCAAGGTTCTGTTGAAGATTGGGTGTCCTGTGTATGCCAGTCAACTATTTTCTCAGATTTTTTTGGGTTCACGGTATGTGGCCTCTGAACACTGGGCATTATTCCAGGGCCAGTGGAAATCACAGCACCACGAACACGACGGCCCCTGCGGCGTGGCCTGCCTCTGCCTGTCATTTTTTATTAGATAAGTGTTACTATGTGGGCAAGGTACTGTGCCACTCTATATAAGTGGTGAACAGTGGGCACAGTACAGTCTGTGTGGGCCTGGCTGACACACACAGGCTTGCAAATGTGATTAGATCACAGTTAAATGTATTATTATTATTTTTTTCTGAAAGGTATTTGGGTGAATGACACCCTGTAACGGTATGAGTGCAGGCCTAACCAGTGGACACAATAGAGTATGTGTGGGCGCCTGGCACACACGGGCTTGCTAATGTGATTAGATGACAGTTACATTTTAAATATATTTCTTTTTTCTGAAAGGTATTTGGGCGAATGACACCCCGTAACGGTATGAGTGCAGGCCTAGCCAGCCACTAGCCAGTGGCCACAATACAGTATGTGTGGGCGCCTGACACACACGGGCTTTCAAATGTGATTAGATCACAGTTAAATTTTAAATATAATTTTTTTTTTCTGAAAGGTATTTGGGTGTATGACGCCCTGTACCGGTATGAGTGCAGGCCTAACCAGTGGACACAATACAGTATGTGTGGGCGCCTGACACACACGGGCTTGCAAATGTGATTAGATCACAGTTAAGCTTTAAATATATATTTTTTTCTGCAAGGTATTTGACTGAATGACACCCTGTAACGGTATGAGTGCAGGCCTAGCCAGCCTCTAGCCACTTAGCCAGTGGCCACAATACAGTATGTGTGGGTGCCTGACACACACAGGCTTGCAAATGTGATTAGAGCACAGAAAAATATTAAATATAATGGTATTTTCACACCCTGTATGAATAGTGTTGTCTATGACTGAGCCTGCAGCCTCTCACAAACGGGCAGCCAGGCAACTGCAATATATATATATATATATATATATATATATATAAAAAAAAATGATGTACCATTGGGGTGCTGTCTGAATGCTGTCCTTACAGCAGATGAGTCTGTGGACACAGAACAATGCCCTAGCTAACGCTTTCCCTATTGAATCAGCAGCAGCTACACTCTCCCTCCTCTCTCTGTGAATGCAGATTCCGAATGAATCTAAAATAGATGCTGTCCTGGAGGTGGGAGGGTCTGGGAGGGAGGGTCTGCTGCTGATTGGCTGGAATGTGTCTGCTGACTGTGAGGTAGAGGGTCAAAGTTCACTCAATGATGATGTATAGGGGGCGGACCGAACATCGCATATGTTCGCCCAACAGTTCGTTGCTCAACAACCGGGCTCCTTTTTGGCTAGGCCCGGTGGCTGGACCCCGGTCAGTGCAGCCGAGATGAGGACATTTTGGGGCCTCATGCTGCAAATGGGCCTAGTCAAGAAACCTAGTGTCAGGCATTACTTGAGTGGGGACGTCCTATACCAGACCCCACTTTACAGTACGGCCATGTTACGTACCCGGCTTGAGGCCATCTGGAAATGCCTGGATTATTCAGAAAATGCAGCATCTCCCCCCCAAGGTGATCCTGCCTATGACTGCCTGTACAAAATCAGGCCGGTCATAGATCACTTTGGGGCCAAATTTGTACAGGCCTATGTACCTGGAAGGGGGTCGCTGTTGATGAGACTCATTTTCCGCCAGTATGTTCCCTCAAAGCAGACGAGGTATGGCCTGAAGCTGTACAAACTTTGTGAGAGTACCTCAGTGTACACTTACAATTTTTGTGTGTACGAGGGGCGAGATTCCCGTATTCAACCCCCAGAAAGTCCCCTCACTCTGGGTGTTAGCGGGAAACTTGTGTGGGACCTTATGCATCCACTGCTAGATAAAGGTTATCACCTGTATACTAGTATCCCCTTGTTCCAGTCCCTCACCGCCAGATCCACGTCCGCTTGTGGGACCGTGCGGAAACAACGCTGCCTCCCTGCCCACCCCCTCCAGGTACCTATCCCCAGGGGTGAGACCCGTGCCCTTACCAGTGAAAACCTGTTGCTGGTCAGATTTAAGGACAAGAGGGACGTCCTTGTACTGTCCACAATTCATGGTAACGGCATCACCCCTGTCCCTGTGCGAGGTACCGTGGCAGCGGTCCTCAAGCCCGATTGTATCGTCAGCTACAATCGGTATATGGGAGGAGTTGATCTCTCTGATCAAGTCCTCAAACCATATAACGCCATGTGCAAAACCCAGGCATGGTACAAAAAAGTTGCGGTCTACTTGGTGCAGGTTGCCTTGTACAACTCTTCTGTGCTGTCCCAGAGCGCTGGCAACACAGGGACATTCCTTCAGTTCTATGAGGCAGTCCTCAAGGCACTGATCTTTTCGGACCGGGAAAGAGCAGGCCGGAGTACCTCGGGAACTGTAGGCGCCCAGATCGTCCCTGGCCAACACTTTCCAGGTGTAGTCCCCTATACTGGAAAGAAGGGACAGACCCCAAAAAAGTGCAGAGTGTGTCACAGGAGGGGGATACGGAAGGACACCACTACTCAGTGCCACACGTGCCCCAATCATCCGGGCCTCTGCATTGACGGTTTCTTCAGGGAGTACCACACTTCCGTGGAGTACTAAATTTATATCCCAATTTAGCCACTGCCAATCGGATAAAAAACTCGACTTGAGACACCAAAACAAATATTTTTTTCTTTCCAAAATAAAAAAGTTGGCATATTAGGTATTGCACGTCCGTAATAATCTGCTCTATAAAAATACACCCCCAACCCCTCAGATGAACACGGTCAAAAAAATAAAATAAAAACGGTGCAAAAAAAAGTTTTTTTTGTCATCTTACATCACAAAAATTGTAATAGCAAGCGATCAAAAAATCATATGCCCCCCCCCAAAATAGTGGCAATAAAACCGTCCTCTCATCCCGCAAAAAATTTGCCCCTACCTAAGATAAATCGGATAAAAACAAAAAAAATAATAATAATATAGTGAAAAACATAAATAGAATAAAAAAGGAGACATATTAGGTATCGCCACATTCGTAAGAATCTGCTCTATAAAAATACCCCCCAACCCCTCAGATGAACACTGTAAAAAAAAAAAAAAAAAAAAAAAAAAAAACCATGCCAAAAAAGCAATTTTGGGGCAAATTTTCCATTTTAATCCATTTTTTCCAATAACAAAGTAAGGGTTAACAGCCAAACAAAACTTTATATTTATTACCCTCATACCGCAGTTTACAGAAACACCCCATATGTGGTCGTAAACTGCTGTATGACCAAACGGCATGGCGCAGAAGGAAAGGAACGTCATATGGTTTCTGGAAGGCATATTTTGATGGCCTTTTTTTTGGCACCATGTCCCATTTGAAGCCCTCCTGATGCACCCCTAGAGTAAAAACTCCATAAAAGCAACCCTATCTAAGATACTACACTCCTCAAGGTTTTCAAAACTGATTTTACAAACGTTGTTAACCTTTTAGGTGTTCCACAAGAGTAACTGGCAAATGGAGATGACATTTCAGAATTTCTATTTCTGGTAACCGTGCCTCACAAAAATGTAATATAGATAAACCCCAAATAATATGTACCCTAAAAATATTCCCAACAAAACTATGAGGCAGTCATTTGCCAATAACTCTTGTGCAACACCTAAGGGGTTCACAAAGTTTGTAAAATCAGTTTAGAATACCTTGAGGGGTGTAGTTTCTTATATGGGGTCACTTTTATGGCGTTTCTACTCTAGGGGTGCATCAGGGGGGCTTCAAATGGGACATGGTGTAAATAAACCAGTCCAACAAAATCTGCCCTCCAAAAACCATACGGCGCACCTTTCCCTCTACGCCCTACTGTGTGCCCGTACAGTAGTTTACAACCACATATGGGGTGTTTCTGCAAACTACAGAATCGGGGCAACAAATATAGCATTTTGTTTGTCCGTTAACCCTTGATTTGTTGGAATGGAATATTTGCCCAAAAATTTTAATTCTCAAATTTCATCTCCATTTGCCAATAACTCTTGTGCAACACCTAAAGGGTTAACGACATTCGTAAAATCAGTTTTGAATACCTTGAGGGGTGTAGTTTCTTAAATGGGGTCACTTTTATGGCGTTTCTACTCTAGAGGTCCATCAGGGGAGCTTCGAATGGGACATTGTGCTAAAAAAAAGGCCATCAAAATATTTTTGTAGGCATTACTATGTATTGTAGAAGTAGAAAAATTGAAACTTGGAAATTTGCAATTTTTTCCAAATTTTTTGTCTCGAGACGCCGGGGCGCTTGCTCTCCTCAGCGCCGCCAGCGTCCTGTTTCAGTTCAGGAGCGAGGACACACACAGTGTCCTCGTCTCCTTGGTGATAGGGGGCATGACGGACCAGCCGCGCATGTCTCCTCCGCGCAGCCGGCGTCCCCAGTGCCCCCAGCAACCAGGCGAGGTCTGAGCACCGAGCTGAGCACTCGGTGCTCAGCTGTACTTCCTGGTCCGGGTCATGTGAAGCTGGCCATGTCACATGACCCCAGCTAACTAGTATTTAACAGGCAGCCTGCTGGCCACAGGTTGCCTGTTAATTTAGGTTCCTGGCGATTTGTTGGATACCTGTATACTTACTAGATCCTGTTCCCTGACGATCCTTTGCCTGCTCCTCCTGTACTGTGCATCTCTCCTGGTATTTTGACCTTGGCTTCCACCTGACCATTCTTTGCTTATCTCTCTGTACTGCGTTGCTCTCATGGCTTTGACCCGGTCCGTTCACTATCCGTTATTTGTCTTGTTTGTCCTTCCCGCACGTATCCTAATTTAGGGACTGCCGTCCAGTTGTCCCCTGTCATCATTACTCTTGTGGCAAGTAGGCAGGGCCAGGGATGAGGGTGGAGTGCAGTGATCACTATCCTCCCCCGTGTGTGTGTAAATGTGACCATTTTTGGTAAATTTGGTATTTTTTTTATAAATAAAAATGATTTTTTTTAACTTAATTCTACCACTGTCATGAAGTACAATATGTGATGAAAAAAACCTCAGAATGGCCTGGATAAGTAAAAGCGTTTTAAAGTCAGATTTGTAAAAAATGGCCTGGTCCTTAAGGTGAAATAAGGCTGTGTCCTTAAGGAGTTAAAAAGTTGATTGGAGAGGGGAAAACATATAATGAAGTGTATAAAATGATAGGCTGCTCAACTAAAATAATCGCAAATGTTTTAAAATGTCAACCAAAACCTGAAAGACGTGGAAGAAAGCCAAAAACTACCATTCGAATGGATAGAAGAATAGCCAAAATGGCAAGGACTCAGCCAACAATCAGCTCCAGGAAGATCAAAGAAGACCTAAAGTTACCTATGAGTACTGTTACAATTAAAAGACGCCTATTTGAAGCCAAGCTATCTGCAAGAAGCCCCCGCAAAGTCCCATTGTTAAAAAAAAATACATGTGCTGAAGCGGTTGCAATTTGCAAAAGAGCATATTGACTGGCCTAAAGAGGAAAATGGTGCAACATTTTGTGTACTGATGAAAGTAAGATTGCTCTTTTTTGGTCTAGTGGCGGGAGACAGTTTGTCAGATAACCCCCAAACACTGAATTCAAGCCACAGTACACTGTGAAGACATTGTAGCATGGTGGCGCAACTAGCAAACGTGCAACATCTTGGTTCCAGACCAACAAGATTGACGTTATGAAGTGGCCAGCCCAATCCCCGGATCTTAATCCAATAGAAAACTTGTGGGGTGAAATAAAAAATTTCCCCAAAAAATAGGGAAGAACTGTGGAATGTAGTCCAATCATCCTGGACTGGAGTACCTGTTCACAGGTGCCAGAAGTTGGTTGACTCCATGCAACACAGATGTACAGCAGTCCTTAGAAACAGTGGTTATACAACTAAATATTAGTTAAGTGATTCAAAGGAAAGCAAAATCTTCAAACATTTTTCAGTTTATATAGTGAATGTTTGAGTTTGCAAAGAAGAATACAAACACTGCTATTTTTTAACTATTAGAAGGATTTTGAGCTTTATTCACTTTTTTAAACACACTGCTATTATTTTGAACACAACTGTAAGTATTTGAACACCTGAGAAAATCAGTGTAAATATTTGGTACAGAAGCCTTTGTTTGCAATTACAGAGGTCAAACGTTTCCTGTAGTTCTTGACCAGGTTTTCACACACTGCAACAGGGATTTTGGCTTACTCCTCAACACAGATCTCCTCTAGATCTATAAGGTTTCAGGGCTGTCGCTGAGCAACACAGAGTTTCAGCTCCCTCCAAAGATGTTCTATTGGTTTTATGTCTGGAGTCCGATATGCTTCTTACAGAGCCACTCCTTGGTTATCCTAGCTGCGTTCTTCGGGTCATTGTCATGATGGAAGACCCAGCCACGACCCATCTTCAATGCTCTGACTGAGGGAAGGAGGTTGTTGCTCAAAATCTCACAGTAAATGGCCCCATTCATCCTCTTAATACAGTGCAGTCGTCATGTCCACTTCGCAGAAAAGCACCCCCAAAGCATGATGTTACCACCCCCATGCTGCACAGTAGGGATGGTGTTCTTAGGATGCAACTCATCCGTCTTTTTCCTTCAAATACGACGAGCGAAGTTTAGACAAAAAGTTCTACTTTGGTCTCATCTGACCACATGACTTTCTCCCATGCCTCCTCTGGATCATCCAGATGGTCATTGGCAAACTTGACGGTGTAGTGTTCTACCGACAGTGACCTTTGAAACTGTGGTCCCAGCTCACTTCATGTCATTGACCAGCATCTCCCTTGTAGTTCTGGGCTGATTGCTAACCTTTCTTATCATCAGTGATACCCCATGAGGTGAGGTATTGCATGGAGCCCCAGTCCAAGGGAGACTGACAGTCATCTTTAGCCTCTTCCATTTTCTAACAATTGCTTCAGCAGTTGATCTAATTTCACCAAGCTGCTTGGAAATTGCACCGTAGCCCTTTCCAGCCTTGTGGAGGTCCACAATTTTGTCTCTGGTGTCTTTTGACAGCTCTTTGGTCTTGCCCATGGTAGTAGTTGGCATCTGACTTACTGTGGGGTGGACAGGGGTCTCAGACAGGTGCTACTAAGTTAGATTAATTAGTGCAGTAGAGGTGGACTTTTTAAAGGCACATTAACAGGTCTTTGAGAGACAGAATTCTTGTTGTTTCTCAGGTGTTCAAATACTTATGTTCAGCAGTGCAAGACAAATAAATTCTTTAAGAATCATACAACGTGATTTCCTGCATTTTTCTATTTTATTCTGACCCTCAGAGTGGGAATGCACCTACAATGTGAATTTCAGACCCCTCCATGATTTCTAAGTAGGAGAACTTCTAAAATCGCAAGATTGTTCAAATACTTCTATTTCTCACTGTGTATGGAACAATCCTAGCTTTTACCCAGAGGATTTTACAGGAGTATATATATATTGCAGTTAGCCCAATAGTAAAAGTCTATTCCGATCACGCTCCATTTACAGAATTGAGGATGCCACGTTGTCCTTGTAGCGGGGATCCAGCAGGGTGGCCACCCAGTAATCAGCACTGGTTAGAATGTGAGCTGCCCTCTGTGAGAGGTGCATCGTCTGTGTCCTCTGTATCCCCCCAGCCATGCTCTAGTGATGCCCATGAGCTGCTGTGGGTTCCACACTGCTGTGAACTCGGTTCCTCCTCATCAGTCTCCTCCTCCTCATCCTCCAGAACTATGTCCTGGCTGGACAGTTGTGTACCTGGCCACTGTTGGTGCAGGAACCCACCCTCCCAGCCACTTGTGAATGACTGGCCTGATAACCATGGAAATGATCCCTCCTCCTCCTAAGCCACATCCTCTTCCATCATTGCACAAAGCATTTTTTTCAAGGAGACATAGAAGTGGGATAGTAACGCTGAGGACGGCGTCATCAGCACTGGCCATGGTGGTGGAGTACTCGAAACATTGCAACACGGCACACATGTCCTGCATGGAAGGCCACTCGTTGGTGGTGAAGTGGTGCTATTCCACAGAGCGACTCACCCGTGCGTGCTGCAGCTGAAACTCCACTATCGGCTACTGCTGCTCGCATAGTCTCTCCAGCATGTGCAAGGTGGAGTTCCACCTTGTGGGTATGTCGCATATGAGGGGGTGAGCAGGAAGGCAGAAGTTACGCTGCAGCGCAGATGGGTGAGCAGCAGCAGGGTGAGAACGCTGAAAGAGTACACAGACCGCTCGCCCTTTCTGCAGGAGCTCTGACATATTGGGGAAATTTTTCAGAAACCTCTGCAACACCAATTCAGCACATGCGCCAGGCAAGGGATGTGTGTCAAACCGGCTAGGCCCAGAGCTGCTACGAGATTTTGCATGTTATCACACAACACCAGGCTGGGCTTGAGGCTCAGTGGCACCAAACACTTATCGGTCTGTTGTTCCATGCCCGTCCACAGCTCCTGTGTGGTGTGGGGTTTTCCCCCCAAACAGATGAGTTTCAAAACAGCCTGCTGTTGTTTCCCCCTCGCTGTGCTGAAGTTGGTGGTGCAGGTGCTACACTGACCGGATGAGGAAGTGGTAGAGGAGGAAGCGGAGGAGGAGGCAACAGGAGGCAATGAGAAATGTCCTGCAATCCTCGGTGGAGGAAGGACATGTGCCAAACTGCTATCCGCCTCAGGCCCAGCAGCTACTGCATTTACCCAGTGTGCAGTTAGCGAGATATAATGTCCCTGCCAGTTCTTACTGGTCAATGTATCAGTGATTATGTGGACCTTGCCACAGATGGCTTTGCGCAGAGCACACCTGATTTTGTCCGCCACTTGGTTGTGCAGGGCAGGGATGGCTCACCTGGAAATGTAGTGGTGGCTGGGAACCGCGTTCTGTGAGACAGCCACTCCACTGCCATAGGTTTTTAAAAGTCTCTGTCTCCACCAGATGGAATGACAGCATTTCAAAGGCCAATTTTGAAATGCTGGCATTCAGGGCCAGGGATCGCTGGTGGGTAGGGGTGTACTTCCTCTTTATCTCCAGTGTTTCGGGGATGGACAGCTGAACGCTTCCATGGGACAGTGTGGAGATGCTTGGTGGTGGTGTTGCTGCCACATACTCTCTTTGCGAACAGACAGATTAACTATATGAACTAAATGAACTATATGAACTATATGAGTTTTCCCCACTGTCACTCCAGAGGGGGAGGAAGAAGCCAAGATTGCAGCAGAAGAGGGAGTAGGAGGAGCCTGAGATCTTTCATGGTTCTTGAGGTGTGTATTCCACTGCAGCTCGTGCTTTGCATTTAGATGCCTGGTCATGATGGCAGATGGTGCTCAGGTTTAGAGCATTTATGCCTCGCTTCAGGCTCCTATTGCACAGCATGCAAACCACTTGCGTCTTGTCATCAGCACATTATCTGAAGAACTGCCACACCAGGGAACTCCTTGGAGCTGGCTTTGGTGTGCTTAATCCCTGGGTGCGATGGGCAGTAGCAGGCGTACTGGATAGTGGATGGCCACTCTGCTTTTGCACCCTGCACACTCTTTTGCTGTGTGGCTGGCGCTGTGTGAACACCACCTCTTCCTCCAAACTGCACACGTCACTCGCATTGCCTTGATTCTATGTGGGGTCTAGGACCTCATCATCCTCCACCTACTCCTCACCCCTGCCCTCCTTGGTGGTCTGCACACTGCAGAAAGCCGCAGCAGCGGGCACCTGTGTTTCGTCATCAGAGACGTGCTGTGGTGGTCCTCCCATGACCACATCCTAAAACATAAGAGGTTGGGCATCAGTGCACTCAATATATTCCACTTATGGGGCAGGGCTAGGTGGATGGCCCATGGAAACCCTTCCAGCAGAATCATCAAAAAGAATAAGAGACTGCTGCATGACTTGGGACTCTGACTGCTTGCCTGATTTGCAAGGGGGTGAGGTTAAAGACAGATTCCCATGGGCTGCAGGTGCCAACTCTGCACTTTCAGCAGGGGACCGGGTGGGAGACAATGTGAAGGAACTGGAGGCACTGTCAGCCACCCAATTTACTACCGCCTCTACTTGTTCTGGCCTTACCATTCGTAGACCTGTATTCGGGCCTACAAAATAACGCTGAGTGTTCAGACGCCTACTTGCACCTGAGGAAGGTGTTTCATTTGGGCGTGTAGCTGGCACAGATCGACGACATCCTCTCCTGTAACAGGAGCTCCATCAACACTAGCAACACATTGACCAGGGCCACATCACTTATTTGATGGTCTCCTCATTCTTTGAGGTCACCCACTGAACAGACAGATTAACGCTATGAATTTTCCTGTCACGAATGCAGTGCAGGTGTACCTCACACACAAAAATGGGTATATGTTACCCACCGAACTAACAGCCAGATTAACTACTGTATATTAATTTCCCTGTCACAGATTCAGTGGAGATTTACCTCACACAAACAATGGGTATATGTCACCCACCAAACTAACAGACAGATTAACTATTATATTTTTGAGTCAGGGGTAAAAAGATTGTGCATTGCACCCACAAAAAAATCGCTATAGGTCACCCACAGAATTTACAGCCAGATTAATTATTATATTTCTGTGTCAGGGGTGCAAAGCTGGTGTATTGCACCCACAAAAAAAATCACTATAGGTCACCCACAGAATAGCCAGATAAGATTCCTAACACTCTTCCTCACTTTAGCTGCCTGCTTCCTGTCACTGCACTACTCAGAATTGATGGGTGGTGCTACACGTGATCCAGTATCACGATCGGCATGACTATCACATACGTGACACAGAGGGAGGGAAAGAGGAAGGCCCTGCCCAAGTGAGAGGGAAGGTGGTGACCCCTGACTCACCTTGCGGCTGGCACCTGGCTGCCCTGACGTCCCTAGATGGGTTCCTCACCCGTACGCCGATCACGTGCCTAAAACCCTGGCTTTCCCTAAGATGAGCCCTAGATAGTGAACAGGGCGGTGGGAACACTAGTCCGCACCACTAGCTCTAAAGGAAAACACCAAGGGGAGGACAGACAATACAGACTAAACATATAATCCCAGGTGGGCGACAACAGGAGACAACAAAAAGCCCAACAGGGATCCGGAGGGTAGCACTCTGGAACAACAACCAGGATTCACAGCTCCAGTGGGTCAGTATAGACGTTCAGGCAGGAAGCTCTATAACTGGCAACTAGAGAAGTGTGAGAGGAGAATATAAGGAGGTTGGGAGTGGCAGACAAGAAACAGTTGAGGAGGAGAAGCTACGGATCCCTGAGTGAGACAAAAAGGATTGCAAGGCAAACACAGAAAACAATCACTAAGAAACAACGTGATCTTTAGACATAGAGCGCGCAGCCACCCGCTGCGACTTCCTGACCCCGGGTATAACGGAGTCAGACGTGGCTCTTGACACCCTCGTGACAGTACCCCCCCTTTCACGAGGGGCCTCCGGACACTCAGGACCAGTCAGGATGAGAGGCATGGAAAGCCTGAATTAACCTGTTGGCGTTTACCTCTGACGCTGGAACCCACATTCTTTCCTCGGGACCGTAACCCCTCCAATGCACCAGATACTGAAGAGAGCGGCGGACCCGACGAGAATCAACAATTCTGGATATTTGAAACTCCCGATTACCATCCACAATAACAGGAGGAGGTGGCAGCGGTGATGGTTCTAGAGGTGGAACATACTTCTTGAGTAACGACTTATGGAAGACGTTATGGATCTTAAAAGTCTGAGGTAGCTCCAGGCGAAAAGCCACAGGGTTAATGACGGCTACTATTTTATAAGGACCAATGAACCTAGGGCCCAGTTTCCAAGAGGGAACCTTCAACTTAATATTCCTAGTAGACAACCACACATAGTCATTCACTCCTAGGTCCGGACCTGGCGACCGTTTCTTATCGGCCATGCATTTATATTTACCACTCATATTTTTCAAGTTAACTTGCACCTTCTGCCATACCGATGAAAGAGATGAAGAAAACCGTTCCTCTTCGGGAACCCCAGAAGACCCCCCCTCTTTGAAAGTACAAAATTGGGGATGAAAACCGTATGCACCAAGAAATGGTGACTTGCCAGTGGATTCCTGACAGCGATTATTTATGGCAAACTCGGCTAATGGTAAATATGATGACCACACCTCTTGGTTTTCAGACACAAAACACCTTAAATATGTTTCTAGGTTTTGGTTGGTACGCTCAGTCTGTCCATTCGACTGAGGATGGAAAGCTGAGGAAAAGGACAAGTGTACCCCCAAACGGGAACAAAAAGCTTTCCAAAACTTAGAAATAAACTTGGTTTCCCGATCCGAAACCACATCGGAAGGGACCCCGTGAAGCTTCACGATTTCACTGATAAACACCTGAGCAAGAGTCTTAGCATTAGGAAGTGCGGGTAGCGCAATAAAGTGTACCATTTTGCTAAACCTGTCTACTACTACCAAGATAACTGTTTTACCCGCAGACAACGGTAAGTCAGTGATGAAATCCATTGACAGATGTGTCCATGGCCTATTGGGGATGAAAAGTGGCAATAAAGACCCTGCTGGACGTGTATGAGAGACTTTCGCGCGTGCACAAGTAGAACAAGTAGACACGAAATCCATTACATCCTGACGCAACCTTGGCCACCAAAAACGACGAGACAATAGCTCCAAGGTTGCTTTACTACCCGGGTGCCCAGCAAGTGCCGAATTATGATGTTCCTTTAATAATTCAAGACGCAGGTTTAACGGTACAAACAATTTCTCTGAGGGGCAAGAGGCCGGGGCGTCCCCCTGGGCCTCTAACACCTTTCCCTCTAGAACAGAGTGTACAGCAGAGACAACCACTCCTCTTTGTAAAATAGGTACCGGATCACTAACATTACCCCCTCCAGATAATGCGTCTGCCTTGGTATTTTTTGCCCCAGGACGATAGGTGATTACAAAGTTAAATCTGGTAAAGAATAGCGACCACCTAGCTTGTCTAGGGGTGAGACGCTTAGCCGATTCTAGGTACAGAAGGTTTTTGTGATCCGTAATCACCGTGACGGGGTGGATTGCTCCCTCTAAGAAGTGACGCCACTCTTCAAACGCCAGTTTAATCGCCAACAGTTCCCTATTTCCAATATCATAGTTCTTTTCTGCTGTAGATAACTTTTTGGAAAAGAAAGCGCAAGGACGCCATTTGCCAGGAGACGGACCCTGAGACAATACAGCCCCCACTCCCACCTCTGACGCATCTACTTCAACAATAAAAGGCTGGGAGACATCAGGTTGAATTAGAACAGGTGCCGAGGTAAATCTCTCTTTTAGAGAGGAAAATGCAATTTTAGCGGCGTCAGACCATTTAGAAAAATCAGTCCCCTTCCTAGTCATGTCAGTAAGGGGTTTAACGATCACTGAATAATTTTTAATGAACTTTCTATAGAAATTTGCGAAACCCAAAAACCGTTGTAGAGCTTTAAGGTTCTCAGGAAGATCCCAATCTAAAATTGCCTGGACCTTCCTACGATCCATACGGAAACCTGAAGCAGATAATAGATATCCCAGGAACTGTATTTCCTGAACGGCGAAGACACATTTTTCAATTTTCGCATATAATTTATTCGTCCGTAGGACCTGCAGTACTTGCCTGACATGTACTTCATGTGTTTTCAGATCAGCCGAATAAATTAAGATATCATCTAGGTATATGACTACAAACCTGCCGATGAGATGACTAAAAATATCATTAACGAAATGTTGGAAGACAGCAGGGGCATTGGTCAGACCGAAAGGCATGACTAAATTTTCATAATGCCCCTCAGGGGTGTTAAAAGCTGTCTTCCACTCATCCCCTTCTTTGATACGAATCAGATTGTAGGCCCCCCTAAGATCAAGTTTGGAGAACCACCTAGCACCCGCAATCTGATTAAAAAGGTCAGGAATGAGAGGAAGAGGGTATGGGTCTCGGATGGTTATCCGGTTTAGCTCACGGAAATCTAGGCAAGGACGCAGGCCCCCATCTTTCTTTTTAACAAAGAAAAACCCTGCAGCCACGGGTGAAGAAGGGGGTCTGATGTGTCCCTTAGCCAGACTCTCGGAGATATAATCTTTCATGGCTTGTCTCTCGGGACCCGAAAGATTATACAACCTGGACTTGGGTAATTTTGCACCGGGAATCAGGTTAACCGGGCAATCATAAGGACGATGAGGTGGTAGCTTCTGACAACCCTTTTCAGAAAAAACGTCCTCAAAGTCCGAAATAAATGTAGGTAGGGAAGCTATGGAGGCGATTAAGCAATTGTTATTTAAGCAATTCTCTCTGCAATGCTCACTCCACTCCAATATCTCCCTGGCCTGCCAATCCACCACTGGATTGTGCGCTACCAACCAGGGAAGACCCAATACCACAGGAGAGGGAAGGCCCTCCAGAACGTAACATGAAAGACACTCATTATGGTGGTCCCCTACCCGAAGGTGTAAGTTATGGACAATGTGAGTGAGGTTTCTCTGAGACAGAGGAGCAGAATCAATAGCGAATATGGGAATAGGTCTCTGCAGCGTACAGAGAGACAAACCCATAGTGCGGGCAAAATGGACATCTATCAAATTTACCCCTGCTCCACTGTCTAGAAAAAAAGAAATAGACTCCGTCTTAACACCAAAAACAATAACCGCTGGCAACACAAATTGAGATGTTCGTATGGAGGAAACGTATCCCCCCCGGCTGACATCCTCCGCACAGCCTGGGGTTAGTAGTTTTCCGACGGTCTTTTGTTTTTGAGAAAGGAGGGACAGACATTAATGAAATGACCCCTCCCCCCACAGAAAAAACAAGCCCCCCACCTACGGCGAACCTCAGGAGGACGGACCTGACGAGAAGTTCCTCCTAGCTGCATAGGCTCATCTAAGTCAGTACAGACTAACTGCTGCTTGGGAGAGGTTACCAATTGCTCAGGAATTTTCGATCTCTCCCTAAGATGTCTATCTATTCTGATAGAGAGGGACATAACAGCATCAAGGGAAAGGGGGGTCTCATACAGCGCCAGCGCATCCTTAACCCTTTCAGATAACCCAGAGCAGAACTGACTCCTGAGAGCCGGGTCGTTCCACTGAGTATCCGTAGCCCACCTACGGAACTCTGAGCAATATTCCTCTGCTGGCCGATCTCCCTGTAGGAGTCTCCGTAACTTCGACTCAGCCAGGGCGACTCGGTCAGGGTCATCATATATGAGACCCAAAGCCCCAAAAAATCCCTCCACTGACCGGAGAGCCTGGGAACCAGGGGGTAACGAGAACGCCCAGGATTGCGGGTCCCCCTGAAGCAGGGAAATAACAATCCCCACCCGCTGTTCTTCATTACCTGAGGAGTAAGGGCGCAGCTTAAAATATAATTTGCAGGCCTCACGGAACGTCACAAATTTGTCCCTTCCCCCAGAAAATCTGTCAGGAAGAACAACCTTGGGTTCTGTAACAACCTGGTTACCCATAGCAACCGCTGGGCTTGCGGTCTGCTGCATTTGGTGCTGTTGTTGGAGGACAGACGCCTTCAATCCTGCCACCTCCAAAGACAGGCCTTGAAGCTGTTTTGCCAAAGCAGCAATAGGATCCATATTGAATTCTAAGTAGAGAGAAAAAAAAAAAAAAAAAAAAAAAAAAAAAAAAATTATTTTATTTTTTTCTCCCCAAAAATAAGGGCCAGTTATAATATCACGATCGGCGTGACTATCACATACGTGACACAGAGGGAGGGAAAGAGGAAGGCCCTGCCCAAGTGAGAGGGAAGGTGGTGACCCCTGACTCACCTTGCGGCTGGCACCTGGCTGCCCTGACGTCCCTAGATGGGTTCCTCACCCGTACGCCGATCACGTGCCTAAAACCCTGGCTTTCCCTAAGATGAGCCCTAGATAGTGAACAGGGCGGTGGGAACACTAGTCCGCACCACTAGCTCTAAAGGAAAACACCAAGGGGAGGACAGACAATACAGACTAAACATATAATCCCAGGTGGGCGACAACAGGAGACAACAAAAAGCCCAACAGGGATCCGGAGGGTAGCACTCTGGAACAACAACCAGGATTCACAGCTCCAGTGGGTCAGTATAGAAGTCCAGGCAGGAAGCTCTATAACTGGCAACTAGAGAAGTGTGAGAGGAGAATATAAGGAGGTTGGGAGTGGCAGACAAGAAACAGCTGAGGAGGAGAAGCTACGGATCCCCGAGTGAGACAAAAAGGATTGCAAGGCAAACACAGAAAACAATCACTAAGAAACAACGTGATCTTTAGACATAGAGCGCGCAGCCACCCGCTGCGACTTCCTGACCCCGGGTATAACGGAGTCAGACGTGGCTCTTGACACCCTCGTGACATCCAGCTTGTGGTCACATGATGCACCAGCCAATCACAGCCATGACATTACTAGGCATGGCTGTGATGGATTCTAAGTGTACACAGCTTAAAAGCTTTATGATTGGCTATCCTGCAGCCTTTCAACAAGCTTTATTAAATGCCCGAACACCAAACTTGAACCCAAACTTTTGCTGGTACGGTTCGGTACGGACCTGAACTTTGCAGTTCGGGTTCGCTCAACACTAGTAGTGAATTGTCTGTGAGTACTGGCCTCTTTCACGCATTGGCTAATCACAGATAAAACACTAATGGTCTTGTCATAGGCATCATTGCAGACACAAATGCGTGAAAAAGATGCCCTAGGCTTCCTTCACACACACATTTTGTTGTGTTTGTTGCAATTTTTTATCAACATATTTACTGGCATTTTTCACTCACACTGTTACGGCATGTTGGTGGATCAATAATGCATCACATATGAAACAGCACAAAAATACACATGGTGCGTTTAATATTACATTATTAAATTTTAGATAACACCTGTACATGGCACTGGAAAAAAAAAAAACAAGTGAGAAAAACGTTAGGAAAAAACGCTACAAAAATTTTATGTGTGAAAGTAACCTAATAAATCTGATACAGATACAGTATTTGGTTTTCATGTTGTCCCATGGGTTTTTGTATACTATTGGCAGTGAATTATTGCTTTTGGCTTCAACTAATGATTGTTTGGAAAAGTCAGAGAACTTTTTAGTTTATAAATGAAAGCTCAGTTATACACCTGAGCACATGAATGGGGACTGGAGAGAATTTTTAGAATTGCCTCAGACACATACAAACTATAACGATAATTGAGACATATAAAACTATCTTCTATTTGCCCATTACTAACTCCTGCTGGTTAGATATACAGTACAATAATTTTAAGCAAGAATGTTTTTGGAATCGTGAATTATTTTTATATGATTGTTCTGGAAACTGGTCAGAAAAATATGCTGCTTGTGCAACAAGAGACCAACCATATATTGCAGCCAGCGAATCAGCAGATGGCCATCCCCTGTGATCTCACAGCCCTATAAAAATTCTAATCCTGCCCAGTGGTAGGGACAGTGTTTAACAAAGATTAAATTATAGAATCTTGAATAGGGAGAGTGCTGGGACAGTGCAGACTGTGTAATCTGAAGTTGAAGGGATCCATAGGAAGCTAGTTTGCATCAATCACTGCACAGAGTTATCTAATTGAGCAGGATGAATCCCAGTTCAGTGCTTTGGCAGCGGCAGCGGGAGATGAGCACTGCTGCAGGGCAAGGGTGAGGCGTCTCACTTCCCTCCTCCTCTGATTGGCTGCAGGTGGCACGATGACATCATCGTGTCAGCCTAAGCCACTGTCACAGTGTAAAGGGAGGGGAGGAACACCAGAATGACAACATAAGGAAAATGATCATGAACTAGGCCTCAAAGCTAGGGAAAGGGAAATGGTGACCACTAAAGGAAACACTAAACCTAGCCCTGACTCCTGTCAGTATGAATAGACCCTGAAGGTGGGAATATTCATAAACCGGAAACCTAGGCCCTAGTAACCCTGTAAAACCCTAGGATTACTGACAGGGTCTGAGACTGCTGGTTCCTTCCCAGATGAACGAACCAGCGTCACCCTGAGGCCTAGTAAACAGCAAACAAATGGGAGCAACAAAATACCAAGAGAAGTACACTTATATTCAATAGAAAATGAATGAGCAGGAACTCAGATGAGTACCACACACCAGCTCTTCCAACTCCAGGCAGATAATATCAACTGCCTGGTAAGAAGTATGAGTCCAGACTAAATAGAGGAGCAGTAATGACCACAAGCTACACCTGAGACAAGAGGTGTGGTCATTACCAAAAACAAGACTGCAACAAGTGAAAACAGATGTCAGATGACCTAACGTGCAGCCAGTCTCTCAGATCTTCTAACCTCTGTCACTGGAGGGACCGAGACAGTACACCCCCTTCTTTGGGTGGCCTCTGGACACCCAGGACCGACCTTATCCATATGGGCCCTGTGAAAGATTTTCACAAGGCAACTAGCATTAATATTGGCTTCTGGATCCCATATTCTCTCCTCTGGACCGTAACCCTTCCAGTGAACGAGGTACTGAAGGAATCTACGGAGAATTCATGAGTCCCCCATGACAGGAGCAGGAGGCAAGGAGGATGGTTCAGCAGGTTTGACATATCGCTTCAGCAATGATTTGTGTAAAACATTATGAATTTTTAATAATAATAATGACAAAGATCTTTTTTGGACCAATAAACCTTGGACCCAACTTACAAGAAGGTACCTTCAACTTAATGTTTCTTGTGGACAGCCACACAGAATCACCCACTCTCAGGTCCGGATCACTCATACGTCTCTTGTCAGCCATCCATTTATATTTATAATTTTTATTTATTTTTTTCCACCAAATAGAAGACAAAGAAGAGGAAAATCTTTCCTCTTCAGGTATACCAGAAGTCTCAGTATCAGAAAATGTGCCAAACTGCGGATGGAACCCATATGCCCCAAAAAACTGCGACTTATCAGTGGAGTGCTGCATATGGTTATTTATGGCAAACGAGGTCAAAGACAAAAAAATTTTTGTTCCTGAGACAAAACATCTCAAAGAAGTCTCCAGATTCTGTTTAGTGCGTTCAGTCTGTTCGTTCGACTGAGGATGAAAGGCCAAAGAGAAGGACAATTGTACTCCCAGGCGAGTACAGAGCTCCTTCCAGAATCTGGAAACAAACTGAGTCCCCCTATCAGGCACCACATCAGAGGGAATACCATGTAGCTTCACAATGTTATCGACAAACACTTACAGATGAGACTCGAAAAATTAGAATATCGTGCAAAGTTAATTTATTTCAGTAATCCAACTTAAAGGGTGAAACTAACATATCAGATTTATTCATTACATGCAAAGCGAGATATTTCAAGCCTTTATTTGTTATAATTTGGATGATTATGGCTTATAGCTTATGAAACCCCAAAGTCAAAATTTTGAAGTACCCTTTGCTCAGGGGGTATGGATTAAGTAGCTGACTAGAGTGTGACACTTTGAGCCTAGAATATTGAACCTGTAACGGTCGCGTACACACACACACAGGGGGGAGGGAAGTGACCACTGCGCTCCACCCTTACCCCTGGCCCTGCCTACTTGCCTCGCGAGTCCTAATGACAGGGGACAACTGGACGGCAATCCCTAGCTTGAACTAAGTGCAGGGATGACAGACAGACAAACAACAGAACGTGAACGGACTGAGTCAATACCAGGGAAGCTAAAAAGTACAGATGGAGCAAGCAGAGAATAGTCAGGAGAAGCCCGGGTCATAAATACCAGGAGAGTCGTTAAGTACCAAAGGAGTAAGCAGAGGATCGTCAGGAGGAGGCCGGGGTCAGAATACCAGGAGAGCAGCAAAGTGCACAAGGAGCAGGCAGAGGATCGTCAGGAAACAGCAGGAGGTAAGTACGCCAGGAAATACAACATCACAGGTGGAACCTAAATTAACAGGCAACCTGTGGCCAGCAGGCTGCCTGTATTTATAGTGGGGAGTGAGGGTCATGTGACGTGGCCAGCGTCACATGACCGACAGACCAACCAGTCGAGCACCGAGTGATCTGCTCGGCGCTCAAGGCAGACTTAGGAGCAGGGAACCTCCCAGCTAGCAAAGCCGCCCTGGGAACGAGGTCAAGCACAGATCCTTGCTCCCAAAGCTAAGCAGCAGGTCTGCGGCTAATGGGAGACCGAGTGCACCTTTGGAACCCCGTTACAGAACCTTTTCACAAAATTCTAATTTTAAGCTGTATTAATGCAATTCCTTTTAAATTGCATTACTGAAATAAATGGACTTTTGCACGATATTCTAATTTTTTGAGTTTCACCTGTATGTGAGAGTTTTAGCATTAGGTAGACCTGACAATGCTATAAAGTACGACAGCTTGCTGAAGCAACCACCAGAATAAGCATTTTTCCTGAGGAATTCGGCAAATCTGTGATAAAGTCCATAGACAAATGAGTCCATGGTCAGGATGGGATTGACGACAGAAGTAGAGATGCTGAAGGCCGAGTATGTGTCACCTTAGCACATGCACAAGTACCAAAAGCTGACACATAGCCCTCAACACATTTACGCAACCCTGCCCACCAGAACCTACAAGAAAGGAGATCAACCGTGGATCTGCTCCCAGGGTGTCCTGTAAGAACTGTACAGTGATGTTCCTCGAACACCTTGTGTCGTAATTCAGAAGGAACAAACAACTTCCCCAGAGGACAGGAATCCGGTGCATCTCCCTGGGCTTCCCACACTTCTGCCTCAAGGTTGGGATAAAGGGCGGTTATTACCACCCCTTCAGCCAATATCGGACCAGGATGTTCTGAACCCCCCCCCCCCCCCAAGGTAAAGCTACGCGACAAAGTGTCCACCTTGACATTCTTAATCCCAGGGTGATAGATGACAATGGAATGAAATCTGGTAATAAACAACGACCATCTGGCCTGCCTTGGGTTCAGACGTTTTGCCGACCCCAGGTAAGCCAGATTTTTGTGATCGGTAATTATTGTAATAGGATGAATCGCTCCTTCCAACCAGTAACGCCATTCCTCAAAAGCCAACTTAATGGCCAGCAACTCTCTATTACCTACATCATAATTTCAGCAGTTGTGAGCTTCTTAGAGAAGAAAGCACATGGGCGCCACTTACTAGGTGAAATACCCTGCGACAAGACTGCTCCTACCCCTACCTCGGATGTGTCAACTTCCAGAATGAATGGCTGTGACACATCCGGTGGTTGCACCAGTATAGAAGTAGAAGCAAAACATTCCTTCACTACTGAAAAGGCTTGTAATGCCTCATTAGACCAGACTGAGACATCCCAACCTCTCCTAGTCATGTCCATTAAAGGTTTAAAGGGGTTGTCCGGGTTCAGAGCTGAACCCGGACATACCGTTATTTTCACCCCTGAGCCTAGCATCGGAGCATCTCATGCTCCGATGCTCTCCATCGAACAGGGCACAGGCTCTTGTGTTTTCAATAACACACTGCCGGGCGGTAACTTCCGCCCAGCAGTGTGTTCGGTGACGTCACCGGCTCTGAGGGGCGGGCTTTAGCTCTGCCCTAGCCGTTTTACTGGCTAGGGCAGCGCTAAATCCCGCCCATCAGTGCCGGTGACGTCACCGGGGTTCCTGTCAGCCCCATGGAGAGCCCGGTACGTCACCGGAACTCTGAAAAATGCCTTTGCCCTGCGCAATTTAGCTGTTCGTCGCTTTCTTGGCGCTTTTGTGACGCTTTCTTGGCGCTTTTTGAAAGGCTGCAAAGCAGCCAATCAACAAGCGTCATACTACTTGCCCCAAGAGGCCATCACAGCCATGCCTACTATTGGCATGGCTGTGATTGGCCAGAGCACCATGTGACCCAGCCTCTATTTAAGCTGGAGTCACATAGCGCCGCCCGTCACTCTGCTCTGATTAGCGTAGGGAGAGGTTGCGGCTGCGACAGTAGGGCGAGATTAGGCAGATTAACTCCTCCAAAGTACTTGATTATTGATCGATCTGCAGCTGTGGATCATTGAGCTGCTGATACTCAATTGCTCACTGTTTTTAGGCTGCCCAGACCGTTTGTCAGTCACATTTTTCTGGGGTGATCGGCGGCCATTTTGTGTCTTGTGGTGCGCCAGCACAAGCTGCGACCAAGTGCATTTAACCCTCAATGGTGTGGTTGTTTTTTGGCTAAAGCCTACATCAGGGTGAAGCTGTCACACCAAGTGCATTTAACCAGCAATAGTCTGTTTATTTTTTGGCCATATACTACATCAGGGGCAAGCTGCGCCCGTCACCAAGTGCATTTAACCCTCAGTAGTGTGGTTGGTCAAGCTATCACACCAAGTGCATTTAACCAGCAATAGTCTGTTCATTTTTTGGCCATATACTAAATCAGGGGCAAGCTGCGCCCGTCACCAAGTGCATTTAACCAGCAATAGTCTGTTCATTTTTTGGCCATATACTACATCAGGGGCAAGCTGCGCCCGTCACCGAGTGCATTTAACCCTCAGTAGTGTGGTTGGTCAAGCTATCACACCAAGTGCATTTAACCAGCAATAGTCTGTTCATTTTTTGGCCATATACTAAATCAGGGGCAAGCTGCGCCTGTCACCAAGTGCATTTAACCAGCAAGTCTGTTCATTTTTTGGCCATATACTACATTAGGGGCAAGCTGCGCCCGTCACCAAGTGCATTTAACCCTCAGTAGTGTGGTTGGTCAAGCTGTGACACCAAGTGCATTTAACCAGCAATAGTCTGTTCATTTTTTGGCCATATACAGGTCCTTCTCAAAAAATTAGCATATTGTGATAAAGTTCATTATTTTCTGTAATGTACTGATAAACATTAGACTTTCATATATTTTAGATTCATTACACACCAACTGAAGTAGTTCAAGCCTTTTATTGTTTTAATATTGATGATTTTGGCATACAGCTCATGAAAACCCAAAATTCCTATCTCAAAAAATTAGCATATCATGAAAAGGTTCTCTAAACGAGCTATTAACCTAATCATCTGAATCAACTAATTAACTCTAAACACCTGCAAAAGATTCCTGAGGCTTTTAAAAACTCCCAGCCTGGTTCATTACTCAAAACCGCAATCATGGGTAAGACTGCCGACCTGACTGCTGTCCAGAAGGCCATCATTGACACCCTCAAGCAAGAGGGTAAGACTCAGAAAGAAATTTCTGAACAAATAGGCTGTTCCCAGAGTGCTGTATCAAGGCACCTCAGTGGGAAGTCTGTGGGAAGGAAAAAGTGTGTCAGAAAATGCTGCACAACGAGAAAGGGTGACCGGACCCTGAGGAAGATTGTGGAGAAGGACCGATTCCAGACCTTGGGGGACCTGCGGAAGCAGTGGACTGAGTCTGGAGTAGAAACATCCAGAGCCACCGTGTACAGGCGCGTGCAGGAAATGGGCTACAGGTGCCGCATTCCCCAGGTCAAGCCACTTTTGAACCAGAAACAGCGGCAGAAGCGCCTGACCTGGACTACAGAGAAGCAGCACTGGACTGTTGCATGTCATTCGGAAATCAAGGTGCCAGAGTCTGGAGGAAGACTGGGGAGAGGTAAATGCCAAAATGCCTGAAGTCCAGTGTCAAGTACCCACAGTCAGTGATGGTCTGGGGTGCCATGTCAGCTGCTGGTGTTGGTCCACTGTATTTTATCAAGGGCAGGGTCAATGCAGCTAGCTATCAGGAGATTTTGGAGCACTTCATGCTTCCATCTGCTGAAAAGCTTTATGGAGATGAAGATTTCATTTTTCAGCACGACCTGGCACCTGCTCACAGTGCCAAAACCACTGGTAAATGGTTTACTGATCATGGTATTACTGTGCTCAATTGGCCTGCCAACTCTCCTGACCTGAACCCCATAGAAAATCTGTGGGATATTGGGAAGAGAAAGTTGAGAGACGCAAGACCCAACACTCTGGATGAGCTTAAGGCCGCTATCGAAGCATCCTGGGCCTCCATAACACCTCAGCAGTGCCACAGGCTGATTGCCTCCATGCCACGCCGCATTGAAGCAGTCATTTCTGCAAAAGGATTCCCGACCAAGTATTGAGTGCATAACTGAACATAATTATTTGAAGGTTGACTTTTTTTGTATTTAAAACACTTTTCTTTTATTGGTCGGATGAAATATGCTAATTTTTTGAGATAGGAAATTTGGGTTTTCATGAGCTGTATGCCAAAATCATCAATATTAAAACAATAAAAGGCTTGAACTACTTCAGTTGGTGTGTAATGAATCTAAAATATATGAAAGTCCAATGTTTATCAGTACATTACAGAAAATAATGAACTTTATCACAATATGCTAATTTTTTTAGAAGGACCTGTACTACATCAGGGGCAAGCTGCGCCCATCACCAAGTGCATTTAACCCTCAGTAGTGTGGTTGGTCAAGCTGTCACACCAAGTGCATTTAACCAGCAATAGTCTGTTAATTTTTTGGCCATATACTACATCAGGGGCAAGCTACGCCCGTCACCAAGTGCATTTAACCCTCAGTAGTGTGGTTGGTCAAGCTGTCACACCAAGTGCATTTAACCAGCAATAGTCTGTTCATTTTTTGGCCATATACTAAATCAGGGGCAAGCTGCGCCCGTCACCAAGTGCATTTAACCAGCAATAGTCTGTTCATTTTTTGGCCAGATACTACATCAGGGGCAAGCTGTGCCCGTCACCAAGTGCATTTAACCCTCAATGGTGTGGTTGTTTTTTGGCTAAAGCCTACATCAGGGTGTAGCTGTCACACCAAGTGCATTTAACCAGCAATAGTCTGTTCATTTTTTGGCCATATACTAAATCAGGGGCAAGCTGCGCCCGTCACCAAGTGCATTTAACCTCAGTAGTGTGGTTGGTCAAGCTATCACACCAAGTGCATTTAACCAGCAATAGTCTGTTCATTTTTTGGCCATATACTAAATCAGGGGCAAGCTGCGCCCGTCACCAAGTGCATTTAACCAGCAATAGTCTGTTCATTTTTTGGCCATATACTAAATCAGGGGCAAGCTGCGCCCGTCACCAAGTGCATTTAACCCTCAGTAGTGTGGTTGGTCAAGCTATCACACCAAGTGCATTTAACCAGCAATAGTCTGTTCATTTTTTGGCCATATACTAAATCAGGGGCAAGCTGCGCCCGTCACCAAGTGCATTTAACCAGCAATAGTCTGTTCATTTTTTGGCCATATACTACATCAGGGGCAAGCTGCGCCCGTCACCAAGTGCATTTAACCCTCAGTAGTGTGGTTGGTCAAGCTGTGACACCAAGTGCATTTAACCAGCAATAGACTGTTCATTTTTTGGCCATATACTACATCAGGGGCAAGCTGCGCCCGTCACCAAGTGCATTTAACCAGCAATAGTGTGGTTATTTTTTGGCCATATCCCAGTCTAATTCTGTCAATAAATCCATACCGGTCACCCAGCGCCTAAATACTAGGCCTCAAATTTATATCCCGCTAAATCTGTCGTTACCGCTGTACTGTTCTGTCTGGGCAAGTTATTTAGTGTCCGTCAAAGCACATTTTTTGTTCTGGGTTGAAATACAATTCCCAATTTAGCAATTTCATAATTTAGTGGTTTCTGCTATATAAGAGCTATTTGAAATCTATCCCTAAAAGGGTATATAATATTCAAGGTGCACATAGGGTCATTCAGAATAACTTCACACAAACGCGACTGTGCATTTCCAAGTCTAATTCTGTCAGTAAATCCATACCGGTCACCCAGCGCCTAAATACTAGGCCTCAAATTTATATCCCGCTAAATCTGTCGTTACCGCTGTACTGTTCTGGCTGGGCAAGTTATTTAGTGTCCGTCAAAGCACATTTTTTGTTCTGGGTTGAAATACAATTCCCAATTTAGCAATTTCATAATTTAGTGGTTTCTGCTGTATCAGAGCTATTTGAAATCTATCCCTAAAAGGGTATATAATATTCAAGGTGCACATAGGGTCATTCAGAATAACTTCACACACACGCTACTGTGCATTTCCAAGTCTAATTCTGTCAGTAAATCTATTCCGGTCACCCAGCGCCTAAATACAAGGCCTCAAATTTATATTCAGCTGAATTTGAATGCAATACATTGGGCCAAATAATATTTTTGTTGTTGTGGTGAACGATAACAATGAGGAAAACATCTAGTAAGGGACGCGGACGTGGACATGGTCGTGGTGGTGTTAGTGGACCCTCTGGTGCTGGGAGAGGACGTGGCCGTTCTGCCACATCCACACGTCCTAGTGTACCAACTACCTCAGGTCCCAGTAGCCGCCAGAATTTACAGTGATATATGGTGGGGCCCAATGCCGTTCTGAGGATGGTAAGGCCTGAGCAGGTACAGGCATTAGTCAATTGGGTGGCCGACAGTGGATCCAGCACGTTCACATTATCTCCCACCCAGTCTTCTGCAGAAAGCGCACAGATGGCGCCTGAAAACCAACCCCATCAGTCTGTCACATCACCCCCATGCATACCAGGGAAACTGTCTGAGCCTCAAGTTATGCAGCAGTCTCTTTTGCTGTTTGAAGACTCCGCTGGCAGGGTTTCCCAAGGGCATCCACCTAGCCCTTCCCCAGCGGTAAAAGACATAGAATGCACTGACGCACAACCACTTATGTTTCCTGATGATGAGGACATGGGAATACCACCTCAGCATGTCTCTGATGATGACGAAACACAGGTGCCAACTGCTGCGTCTTTCTGCAGTGTGCAGACTGAACAGGAGGTCAGGGATCAAGACTGGGTGGAAGACGATGCAGGGGACGATGAGGTCCTAGACCCCACATGGAATGAAGGTCGTGCCACTGACTTTCACAGTTCAGAGGAAGAGGCAGTGATGAGACCGAGCCAACAGCGTAGCAAAAGAGGGAGCAGTGGGCAAAAGCAGAACACCCGCTGCCAAGAGACTCCGCCTGCTACTGACCGCCGCCATCTGGGACCGAGCACCCCAAAGGCAGCTGCAAGGAGTTCCCTGGCATGGCACTTCTTCAAACAATGTGCTGACGACAAGACCCGAGTGGTTTGCACGCTGTGCCATCAGAGCCTGAAGCGAGGCATTAACGTTCTGAACCTGAGCACAACCTGCATGACCAGGCACCTGCATGCAAAGCATGAACTGCAGTGGAGTAAACACCTTAAAACCAAGGAAGTCACTCAGGCTCCCCCTGCTACCTCTTCTGCTGCTGCCGCCTCGGCCTATTCTGCTGCTGCCGCCTCGGCCTCTTCCTCCGCCTCTGGAGGAACGTTGGCACCTGCCGCCCAGCAAACAGGGGATGTACCACCAACACCACCACCACCTCCGTCACCAAGCATCTCAACCATGTCACACGGCAGCGTTCAGCTCTCCATCTCACAAACATTTGAGAGAAAGCGTAAATTCCCACCTAGCCATCCTCGATCCTTGGCCCTGAATGCCAGCATTTCTAAACTACTGGCCTATGAAATGCTGTCATTTAGGCTGGTGGACACAGACAGCTTCAAACAGCTCATGTCGCTTGCTGTCCCACAGTATGTTGTTCCCAGCCGCCACTACTTCTCCAAGAGAGCCGTGCCTTCCCTGAACAACCAAGTATCCGATAAAATCAAGTGTGCACTGCGCAACGCCATCTGTGGCAAGGTCCACCTAACCAGAGATACGTGGACCAGTAAGCACGGCCAGGGACGCTATATCTCCCTAACTGCACACTGGGTAAATGTAGTGGCAGCTGGGCCCCAGGCGGAGAGCTGTTTGGCGCACGTCCTTCCGCCGCCAAGGATCGCAGGGCAACATTCTTTGCCTCCTGTTGCCACCTCCTCCTACTCGACTTCCTCCTCCTCTTGTTCCACCTGCTCATCTAGTCAGCCACACACCTACACCACCAACTTCAGCACAGCCCGGGGTAAATGTCAGCAGGCCATTCTGAAACTCATATGTTTGGGGGACAGGCCCCACACCGCACAGGAGTTGTGGCAGGGTATAGAACAACAGACCGACGAGTGGTTGCTGCCGGTGAGCCTCAAGCCCGGCCTGGTGGTGTGTGATAATAGGCGAAATCTCGTTGCAGCTCTGGGACTAGCCAGTTTGACGCACATGCCTTGCTTGGCGCATGTGCTGAATTTGGTGGTGCAGAAGTTCATTCACAACTACCCCGACATGTCAGAGCTGCTGCATAAAGTGCGGGCCGTCTGTTCGCGCTTCCGGCGTTCACATCCTGCTGCTGCTCGCCTGTCTGCGCTACAGCGTAACTTCGGCCTTCCCGCTCACCGCCTCATATGCGACGTGCCCACCAGGTGGAACTCCACCTTGCACATGCTGGACAGACTGTGCGAGCAGCAGCAGGCCATAGTGGAGTTTCAGCTGCAGCACACACGGGTCAGTCGCACTACATAACAGCACCACTTCACCACCAATGACTGGGCCTCCATGCGAGACCTGTGTGCCCTGTTGCGCTGTTTCGAATACTCCACCAACATGGCCAGTGGCGATGACGCCGTTATCAGCGTTACAATACCACTTCTATGTCTCCTTGAGAAAACACTTAGGGCGATGATGGAAGAGGAGGTGGCCCAGGAGGAGGAGGAGGAGGAAGAGGGGTCATTTTTAGCGCTTTCAGGCCAGTCTCTTCGAAGTGACTCAGAGGGAGGTTTTTGGCAACAGCAGAGGCCAGGTACAAATGTGGCCAGCCAGGGCCCACTACTGGAGGACGAGGAGGAGAAGGAGGAGGACGAGGAGGAGGAGGAGGAGGTGGAAGAGGATGAGGATGAAGCATGGTCACAACGGGGTGGCACCCAACGCAGCTCGGGTCCATCACTGGTGCGTGGCTGGGGGGAAAGGCAGGACGATGACGATACGCCTCCCACAGAGGACAGCTTGTCCTTAACCCTGGGCAGCCTGGCACACATGAGCGACTACATGCTGCAGTGCCTGCGCAACGACAGCAGAGTTGCCCACATTTTAACGTGTGCGGACTACTAGGTTGCCACCCTGCTGGATCCACGCTACAAAGACAATGTGCCCACCTTACTTCCTGCACTGGAGCGTGATAGGAAGATGCGCGAGTACAAGCGCACGTTGGTAGACGCGCTACTGAGAGAATTCCCAAATGTCACAGGGGAACAAGTGGAAGCCCAAGGCCAAGGCAGAGGAGGAGCAAGAGGTCGCCAAGGTAGCTGTGTCACGGCCAGCTCCTCTGAGGGCAGGGTTAGCATGGCAGAGATGTGGAAAAGTTTTGTCAACACGCCACAGCTAACTGCACCACCACCTGATACGCAACGTGTTAGCAGGAGGCAACATTTCACTAACATGGTGGAACAGTACGTGTGCACACCCCTCCACGTACTGACTGATGGTTCGGCCCCATTCAACTACTGGGTCTCTAAATTGTCCACGTGTCCAGAGCTAGCCTTTTATGCCTTGGAGGTGCTGGCCTGCCCGGCGGCCGGCGTTTTGTCTGAACGTGTATTCAGCACGGCAGGGGGTGTCATTACAGACAAACGCAGCCGCTTGTCTACAGCCAATGTGGACAAGCTAACGTTCATAAAAATAAACCAGGCATGGATCCCACAGGACCTGTCCGTCCCTTGTCCAGATTAGACATTAACTACCTCCCCTTAACCATATATTATTGTACTCCAGGGCACTTCCTCATTCAATCCTATTTTTATTTTCATTTTACCATTATATTGCGAGGCTACCCAAATTTGAATGAACCTCTCCTCTGTCTGGGTGCCGGGGCCCTAAATATATGCCAATGGACTGTTCCAATGTTGGGTGACGTGAAGCCTGATTCTCTGCTATGACATGCAGACTAATTCTCTGCTGACATGAAGCCAGATTTTCTGTTACGGGACCTCTCTCCTCTGCCTGGGTGATGGGCCTAAATATTTGCCAATGGACTGTTGCACTGGTGGCTGACGTGAAGCCTGATTGTCTGTTACGGGACCTCTCTCCTCTGCCTGGGTGCTGGGCCTAAATATCTGACAATGGACTGTTGCATTGGTGGCTGACGTGAAGCCTGATTCTCTGCTATGATATGAAGACTGATTCTCTGCTGACATGAAGCCAGATTGTCTGTTACGGGACCTCTCTCCTCTGCCTGGGTGCTTGGCCTAAATTTATGACAATGGACTGTTGCAGTGGTGGCTGACGTGAAGCCTGATTCTCTGCTATGACATGCAGACTGATTCTCTGCTGATATGAAGACAGATTCTCTGTTACGGGACCTCTCTCCTCTGCCTGGGTGCCGGGGCCTAAATATCTGAGAATGGACTGTTCCAGTGGTGGGTGACGTGAAGCCAGATTCTCTGCTATGGGACCTCTCTCCAATTGATTTTGGTAAATTTTTATTTATTTAATTTTTATTTTTATTCATTTCCCTATCCACATTTGTTTGCAGGGGATTTACCTACATGTTGCTGCCTTTTGCAGCCCTCTAGCCCTTTCCTGGGCTGTTTTACAGCCTTTTTAGTACCGAAAAGTTCGGGTCCCCATTGACTTCAATGGGGTTCGGGTTCGGGACGAAGTTCGGATCGGGTTCGGATCCCGAACCCGAACATTTCCGGGAAGTTCGGCCGAACTTCTCGAACCCGAACATCCAGGTGTTCGCTCAACTCTACTCTTTAGGCTTTTTAAAAGTTGGGTGGAATGTACTTTATGTGTGTACTGTATATATGGTTTATTTATGTATGTGTACCATGTAAATGGTATACTTATGTGTATGTGTGTTGAATATATATGGTGTATGTATATGTAAACATGTGTCATGACGCTGCGTGTCCGCCGTTGAGTAGGGAATCTGTTGTTAAAAACTGAATCCCACCCCTGCATACACAGTTACTGTAACTCTACAATATGTCCAAAAGACAGGTGCCAGGGCCCTCTGAGGGAATAGGCAGTGTCAAAATGTTGCTAGAGCCGACACAAGTAGCAACAGAAGGGGGGTAGTAGTAACAGCCGCAGCAAAGGGCCGGAGCGGCCACTGTCTTTAGGCTCTGTTCCACTTTTCAGCGAGGACAAACTTATTTAGGACAATCAGCAGCTACTGCCCAGCCCAGATTTGTAGGAGAGGACCACTGCTTCCTCCTGTAGGTGTGCAAGTAGCAACGATGATAGTCGCGTGGGAGCAGGTGTTGCGAGCGGTCGGGGATGTGGCCATGAGACTGGCAAGTGTGTCATAAGTAAAGAGCAGGCAGTAGTGGATAATGATGTAATCAATTGCACATGGGAGTCGGGTGAAGAGGGGGTTTCATCATTCATTGTCAGGGGATGAGGGTGGCAGCTTGTGCATGAGACAACTCCAGGGTTGCAGCATGTGGCTGAGGCAGCAGGGCGCAAGGGTGGCAGTGAGCCAGCAGGGTGGCAGCAATATGATAAATAGAGCCAAACCTATCCAGGGTAGATCATCTGCTATTTAGGAACCTGCCTGTCTGAAAACAACTAGCAGTGCATGGCTTCATAGAGGCAGCAGCAGGCAGTCATCATGCAGTGGTGGTGTAAACTGCCATACTCCCCATTGTGGGAATTTTTCAAGTCGCTGGAGGAAGTCAGCATGGCCATATGTAGGATCTGTGGGGAGAAGTGAAGCATGGCCAGGGTTCCAATGTTGAGCAGAAGGTGGGCCAGTCCTTGAGTCTGTCAGTGTCTGCTACAGTTCATGGCATCTCCAATTTGTGGAGCTATAATTATGGTCAAGGACAACATATGTCCTTTATGGCCCACTGGGTAAATGTGATTTCTGTCCCAGGGACACCAAAAACTTGACTAGGTGATGGCAATACCGCCTCTGTGTTCTCATTCTTTGATTCTGGCGCCAATATCTGCCTCTGCCTCCTCATCCTCCACTGCAGGCACAGTTCAGAGTGGTCCTCCACAATATCACCTATGCAGAGTACGGCAGTGTCATGCTGTACTGCACCTTGCCAGCCTGGGCAAACAGAGTCACACGGGGGAGGAACTGCTCATCGTCATCAACCAGGAAATAGAATCCTAGCTGTCTCCTAACCAACTGAAAATTTGAACCATGGTCACTGATAACGGAAAGAACATTCTATCGGCACTGCTTAAAGGAAGGCTGACCCATTTGCCCAGCATGACTTATATCTTTAATCTGCTTGTAAACCAATTCCTTAAGTCTTACACCCAAGACGTCTTGAAAATGGCTAGGAAACTGTGCATGTGCTTCAGCCATTCAGGCCTTCTTGAGCTGCAAAGGAAGAATAGTGTTCCCCAACATCACCTCATATGCAACGTTTCCACACGTTGGAACTCCACCACCACATGTTGGATCGACTATATGAGCAGAGGAAAGCTGTGAACAATTGCTTGATGATGCAGGCAGACAGGAGCACTCCCCTGTGTAACTTTAACGTTGGCCAGTGGCAGCTCATATATGACACCTACCGTTTGCTCAGGCCCTTTGAGGCCACATTATTTGTCACCAGGACTGTGGGATGAATGATGTGATTCCACTCCCTCACGTCCTGGAGTAGATGCTGATAAATATGGCTGGCCAGGGGACAGGAGACGTGACTTCTACATCTCACGGCCACCTGAGCGCTGTGGGGGATGAACTGGCAGAGGAGGAGATTTACGCACAAACAATGTATACAGAAATGGGTGTTTTTTCTGGACAAGTGACAGGAGAGGGGCAGGAGGAGCTAGAGGATAATGAGGAAGACCAGCAGATGAGCCCGACACTCTGTGGCAGTATGAAGTGGAGATGGAGGCATGGAGTCCCTCCGAGTCCTTTGTGCAAATGGCCAGATATATGCTGAGTTGCATGTGTAATAACAGCCGTATTATCATCATTCGGCACAGGGATGACTACTGGCACTCCATGATGTTTAGACCCTTGATACTGAGCCAAAATGGGGGCTTTTTTTACACCTGCTGAGAAGGATGATAAACTCAACTAATATAGAGACATCCTATGTAGTCAGTTGGTTCTGCCTACATGCACCATCGCCCATCCTCAAGAAGGTCTGACGGGGGGACCCTCTGCGCTCACGCTCCACTGCCATGACTGCTGGAGGATGGGCAGTAGCAGCACCAGTTCTGTCAGTAACTTGAGTCTCCAGTCTCTGATGAGCACGTTTCTCCACCTGCCTACTGAAGAAACCAGCCAGCAGCTACAGGACATGAGGCAGAATCTCAACTAGCAGGTGGTGGCATACTTGGACTGCACCCTGTCACCACAGATCCAAGATCCCCTGGACTACTGGTCAGCCAACTTGAATAGTGGCCGCAACTGGCTGAGTTTGGCTTGGACAAGCTTTCCTGCCCAGCCAGTAGTGTGGCAACAGAGCGGATGTTTAGTGAGGCTGGGGCCATAGTTACCCCAAAGAGAACTCACTTTTCAACACAAAATGCTGAGAGATTAACCTTTACAACAATAAATTAGATGTGGTTCAGCCAGGATTTCCACACACCAGTGCCTGATGCATCTGACTAGATAATTTTGTGAAAAATGGCCTGTTACTTCTGGCCATGTGCTTCAGCCCCTATTCTGATACTACTACAAGCCTGATGCCACACACCTGTTGTTCTTCTACTGCCACTATCTTGTGCTGTTACTGCCAATGCTGTTGTCCCCCACCTCCCTATTATGTGACTTGGCCAATATGTTGACTCCTCATGCTGCTGCCACCCTCTCCACTTTGTGACTGGGCCACGGTGTTGACCCCTCATGCTGTTGCCACCATCACCAGTCTGTTCTGGGGACACTAGCTTTGGCTTTGTTGACATCACAGTTTATTTTACCGTTCTGATCCGTCAGAAGCACCGAAAAATGAAAAACACAACCAATCCTGTCTTTTGAGCATCTATAAAGCATCTATCACACAGTCAGTATTTCACATTAGGATTTGATCATGATTTGGAAGCCAAAACCAGGAGTGGGGCCAAAACAAAGAAGATATGCAAATATTTTCTTCACATGTCACCTCTGTTTTGGACCCACTCCTGTTTTTGCCTTACCAATACTGATCAATTACTGACCAGATAATGAGAAAGCGGACACTCGAAAGACAGGGTCAGTTGTTTTTTTGTTGTTGACATTAACCCAAACTTACTGCTGACACCCTCCCTACTCATGGGGCCATTACTTGTATCAGTAGGTTACAAGTTTTCAAGAAATCTATGTAAAACAGCAGACAGTGTAAACTGAGACCACTCTTTCACTCTATAGTAGAATGACTGGGTAACGCAATACCTTATTTATTAATCAATGTGGACACCCGACAAACAGTGAAATGAGACAGCTCATTCACAATTTAGTAGAATCAGTTGCTAACAGGTTTACTAGAAATCTACACTCACCTAAAGAATTATTAGGAACACCATACTAATACGGTGTTGGACCCCCTTTTGCCTTTAGAACTGCCTTAATTCTACGTGGCATTGATTCAACAAGGTGCTGATAGCATTCTTTAGAAATGTTGGCCCATATTGATAGGATAGCATCTTGCAGTTGATGGAGATTTGAGGGCTGCACATCCAGGGCACGAAGCTCCTGTTTCACCACATCCCAAAGATGCTCTATTGGGTTGACATCTGGTGACTGTGGGGGCCATTTTAGTACAGTGAACTCAATGTCATGTTCAAGAAACCAATTTGAAAAGATTCGAGCTTTGTGACATGGTGCATTATCCTGCTGGAAGTCAGAAGATGGGTACATGGTGGTCATGAAGGGATGGACATGGTCAGAAACAATGCTCAGGTAGCCCGTGGCATTTAAGCGATGGCCAGTTGGCACTAAGGGGCCTAAAGTGTGCCCAGAAAACATCCCCCACTCCATTACACCACCACCACCAGCCAGCACAGTGGTAACAAGGCATGATGGATACATGTTCTGATTCTGTTTACGCCAAATTCGGACTCTACCATTTGAATGTCTCAACAGAAATCGAGACTCATCAGACCAGGAAACATTTTTCCAGTCTTCAACAGTCCAATTTTGGTGAGCTCGTGCAAATTGTAGCCTCTTTTTCCTATTTGTAGTGGAGATGAGTGGTACCCGGTGGGGTCTTCTGCTGTTGTAGCCCATCCGCCTCAAGGTTGTGCGTGTTGTGGCTTCACAAATGCTTTGCTGCATACCTCGGTTGTAACGAGTGGTTATTTCAGTCAACGTTGCTCTTCTATCAGCTTGAATCAGTCGCCCCATTCTCCTCTGACCTCTAGCATCAACAAGGCATTTTCGCCCACAGGACTGCCACATACTGGATGTTTTTTCCTTTTCACAACATTCTTTGTAAACCCTAGAAATGGTTGTGCGTGAAAATCCCAGTAACTGAGCAGATTGTGAAATACTCAGACCGGCCCGTCTGGCACCGAAAACCATGCCACGCTCAAAATTGCATAAATCACCTTTCTTTCCCATTCTGACATTCAGTTTGCAGTTCAGGAGATTGTCTTGACCAGGACCACAACCCTACATGCATTGAAGCAACTGCCATGTGATTGGTTGACTAGATAATCGCATTAATGAGAAATAGAACAGGTGTTCCTAATAATTCTTGAGGGGAGTGTATGTGCAGACGGTGTAAAATGAGTCAGATCTTTCAATCTGTAATGGAATTTTGTGCCACTGTATGTGACCTGCCTGGTATACTGATGCACAGTAAACTGTTTTACTACCAGAAAGTACTAGCTATGCATGTTGCTGCAATGCACTGTGATGTACATCGAGATACACTCTTCCTGCAGGCCAGGATATAGCCGATTTAAAATGCTTTGTTTCAAATTAATTCGGAACTAAGCAAATTCTTTTGAAAAATTCAGCAAAGTAGAGCAATAAAAAGTGGTTCAAAGGTGTATAAATCCTTAAGGAATTGTTCTGATTGCCTCTTTTGGAAAATAGCATCACAATGTTAAGTGCTTGACAGCTTCCCATAGATTTAACAAATGTAGCATTTCTGGAATTTCCTGTGCATTTACTTTGTCTTGTTTTTTATATTCCACAAACTAACATCTGATATGAGAAGCCAAGAGGAAGAAAACAGTAAACTCAATTAGTAGCAACAAGTCACATACCAAGTCTCTATGTGAAGACACACAGTACACACTTTAATGTATTTGAGAAGAAAATAAAAGAACATTAGCTCCCCAGAAGAAAACCTTTCATTTTTAGAACTTTAGTGAGGGTCTTTCACCTTGCACACTTGGTTTAAAAGGTATATCTGTTGTGCCGATAGGCTGCTAGTATACTTTAAGCCTTGCAGTTAACCCTTTCACACCTGGAGGGTCATTTGTTTTTGCATTCTTGTTTTTCACTCCCTGCCTTTCAGAGACCATCACTTTTGTTGTACTTTCTAATTGTACCATTTAATATTGTATACAATGTAGTGGGGGGCTGTAAAAAAATTCCAAATGGGGTGGAATTGAAAAAAAAATGCAAGTTTTCTGTGTTTAGTTTTAAGGCTGGGTTCACACGGGCGAGATTTCCACGGGGGTGCAATGCATGAGGTGAACCATTCACTTTTATGGGGCTGTGCACATGAGCAGTGATTTTCACGCATCACCTGTGCACTGGGTGAAAATCGCAGAATGCTCTATATTGTGTGTTTATCACGCAACGCAGGCCCCTTAGAAGTGAATGGGGCTGTGTGAAAATTGCAAGCATCCGCAAGCAAGTGCGGATGCGGTGCGATTTTCATGGTTATAAGGGAAAATAGCATTCTTTAATACAGAATTCTTAGTACAAGGTCAATTGAGGGTTAAAAAATAAATAAAAATGAACTCACCTCCTCCAATTGATCGCGTAGCTGCCAGTCTCCTGTTCTTTCTTCAGGACCTGTCAAAGGACCTGTGGTGACGTCACAACACATGGTCGAATCACATGGTCCATCACCGTGGTGATGGACCATGTGATGAGCTCAGTGACGTCACCACAGGTCCTTTGACAGGTCCTGAAGAAAGAACAGGAGACTGGCAGCTACGCGATCAATTGGAGGAGGTGAGTTCATTTTTATTTATTTTTTAACCCTCAATTGACCTTGTACTAAGAATTCTGTAAAATGCATTTATGTTGGCGGGGTG